>NW_011484851.1:13318-15732 GCF_000754665.1 Bison bison bison | reverse complement strand
TTCAATCATGGTTTTTAAATAGTTAAGGTGACTGAGTATACATAACTCATATTTCAACCATTTGAAAGGGGCCCCATCTCTTCATACACTTGCAGATGGAATCCTAATCACATATGGTTACAACCAGATCGGTTTGGTTACCGATTTGGTTACCCAGAGAAAAATAAGGCCATGACATAGAATTGAAGGCCAAAAAAGTCACAAAGTCAATATCTCATAGATAAGCTATTTAGAAGCACATTTTGTTCTAGGAAGATTCAAAGTGTTATTTTACTCATGATAACGATTTCCTTCTTATCAAAATTCCATGGAGAGATAATACATCATTGTTTATTTTATATTGAATGTAGACCATGAAGATTAAAAATAATTCATGAATAAGGAAAATAGAAACTCTATATATGAGATCAAGGAATTAAGGTAACAATTCCTTGATCTTGTGGTCTGTTACATAAATATATGTGATTATAATTTCAAAAGCTGTGTTATTTACTCAGTAGTTTAGCAGCTCCTTCATAAAACAGTCACTTTCAGAATGCAGGAGATGTATAACAATACTTGCTAAAAGAGTAAGGATGAATATATTCCAATGAATTTAAAATGTATTTTTTATGAGCCAGACTTAAGAATTTAAAGATATACTTGCACTATTTTTACTTCCATACAAAACAGAACTGCTGCAGTATCACTCATTATTACCCAAGATCATATGTGGCATACATGAAGACTGTTGCGGTGAACGGTCAGAATGAATTGGTGGTATACTCATCGGTTTTTCTGGGCCAGACTTATTTTTTCTCCTGTTGTTCAAGTGCCAGTCATAGGAGGTACATGAGTGCTCTAACCAGAGATCTACAATTTCAGGAAGAAGGAAATTGTCATCCATCCATTCAGTCAATGAATATTTATTCAGGACCAAAAATGTGCTATTCATGGGGCTCACTTTTGAGTATCACAGAAATGAATGAAGCACGTGTCCTACCATTACATGTCACTCATCCGGTAGAGGAAGACAGATAAATAAGTGTGTGAATTAAGTCATAAGGGTCATTATATTGCACTGTTTCTGTGGAGTCATTGGCCATTGCTGTAAAATATTGAATGTTTTACAAGTGTTACAATAGAAATTTATATAGGGCACAATTTTATATAAGTGGTGGTGAAAAAGTTGCTTGGAATGAGCGAAGTTTTAATATGTTTGTTAGGCAATCAGTGATAGGTGAGTGTGTGTCTGGGGGCACACACACATGTGAACATGCATATGTGTGTGCATGCATGTAGAGGGTGCATCATTCTAGAAAGATAGAATGGTGTGAGAAAGGTTAAGAGGTTTGAATCTTAGCATAAAAGTAATTATTTATGTCTAGAATGCTGCAAAGGATAAGGCCAGGATAAAACACAAATGCCTAACCATGAGGAACATTTTGTACCATATCGTTAAGTGTTTTGCTGTGCTTTTGTAAGTAGAGGGCTGTTTAAAGTGCACGAAGTAAGGTGACCTACTTCTTTATTTTAGAGAGATGATTCTAGCAATAATGTGAAGGAAATCACACCATCAGCATATGAATAATAAGTTAATAATAGCCAACATTTATTGGATATGTCTGTGTGTCATACATTCTTCTCATGCTTACAACAACCCTGTAAAGTAGGTATTACCACGTGCCTTAGACTGAAATCTATGATTGATTTTTATCATAAAGCAACAATTACAGTATCATAAGATGACTATTTGAAATGGAAAATCAAAGGGCAATGAACAATCTGAGAAAAATGAGAATTTTCCATTTCTTTCCAGTTTGCATCTTTAATGCAGTTATTCATTTCATATGAAGATAACAGACAATGAGAAACAAGATGGTTCCTAGCTTTTTGGCTTAGATGTATGGTGATGTTATTCACTGAGAAAATTGGGCAAGAGGAATGCATTTGGAGAGAAGATAATAATTTAAATTGGGATATTTGATTATGTATTGCCAGAGAATATTAACTGAAGATATTTCAGAGGAAGTTGGATACATGAATCTGAAGCTTAGAATAAAGATGTGGGTTGGACACATGGATTTTACAATTATCAGAACAGAGGCAGTAGTGAAATTATCTCCAGAGGATATGATTTGAAAAGGAAGTTAAGCAAAGACATCCAGTGGCATTCATATTGGTATTTCAGTGATCAGCAGAGGAGAAAGCACCGTAATAAAACAATGAGAAGGAATAGATGAGGTAGAAAAGGAAAAAAGAAAAAGCATGTTTTATTTAAATGTAAAGAAGGTGAATTCAAGAAGGCCATTGTTAAAAAGGCCAAATGTTCCATAGAAGTCAAGTATGATGAAAAGTCCATTGGAATCAAGTCATGAGCAATTGTACTGAGAGCATGTTTAGAAAAGATTTGCAAACAGATGAAAGGCAACTTG
>NW_011484851.1:12225-12462 GCF_000754665.1 Bison bison bison | reverse complement strand
CCGGGGAGGGGGGAGCCTGTTGGGCTGCCGTCTATGGGGTCGCACAGAGTCGGACACGACTGAAGCAACTTAGCAGCAGCAGCAGCAGAGAGTCCATAACCTAATTTTTCATGTCAAATCACAAACAAAGACATTTAAAACTGTCACTAAAAAACTTTAACATGTGCTTACATTGCACTAAAAAAATACTGTGTTTTGTGTTTCAGTTATCATTCTTGAGAGCAATACTTTCTGGCT
>NW_011484851.1:9446-12125 GCF_000754665.1 Bison bison bison | reverse complement strand
TGGCTTGAATGCCCTGCCTAATTAGTATTTGAGTTAATCTGTATTGTCCAAGGGACCAGCATGATTTTGCTTCCTAGGAAAGGACATTAAAACGTGTTAGTTATTTCTGACCAATATGGCTCACTTTTTAAGGAAGTTGTTCATTTCTTGAATGATTGCTTATCTTTGGGCTGTTTCAGAGAATGTATGATAGTGCAGCGATCAGAAATGACACACATATTGAAAAGATTATTGCTCTGATTTTAAATTGTTTAGTTCTGATTTTGGAAACTTCATCTGCCTATGAAAAACTTCAAACTTCTGTCTTACGCTTACCATATAGGAAGTGAATCTAGTATACCATTGAGGCCTTCTACTGGTAATGATTATGTCCCGACTCTGGCTTGAGGAATCCAAAGAGGAGGCAGAGAATCTGGTGTGGATATACTAAGTACAGGCTACCTGTTCATAATAAACCCTTTCAGAAGCATTCCTTTGTATGAGCTCCCATAACAGATCTTTTTCTAGGACAGGCTCTGAAATGGAATTTCTGTAGTTTCACCAAACTTTAAATTCTTGATTATTATGTTATCATCAATGTGTTCATAATAGAATATTACTAAAAAACCATTAACATGAATTTATGAAAACACATTGATTTGACAATGTCACACTCATATATAACATTTTGAATATGAGTCTTCCTATGAATCCATTGTTAGAAGTAGTTAATTGAAGTTTATTTGGAAATAATGGTATAATAATCCAGCTTTGATTTTTACTACAATATTTTGACTATTCATAACGTCCCCATACATAAAGGGTAACTGCATAATCTTTTTTTTCTGGTTCAGATATTATGCAGAAAATCCAAAATAACATTTTTATTATGTTTAAAAATATGAGGACATTTACAAAGAAGCTGCTGTAGGTTTTGCTGGGTTTAACCAAGTAAAATATGTGCCCAATAAACTTTTACAGAATAAAGTATACTCTGATAAAAAGTTACTTTGGGGCAAACTGACCATATTGGAATTGTTACCTATCACTCAGCTGAAACCAAATCATTGTCTGGCTTTGGGCAACCGTGCACCCTAAATTGAAAATTTTGTAATCCATTCATGGCTTACTGCTGAAGGGCTCTAGAGTCTGTCTAGGTCAAATCAAATCCCCAAAGAACATGAGATTTTGGTCAGTTTGCTTTTACCTACACCTGGAATCCTGTTCTGTCACGTGTAAAGACTGTGGCAGATGTCATGAGTCAGTACACAGCCGTATACATGGCTGTATGAAGGTCTACATGATAATGTTTTTATCATGATGTTTCTGTGTACTTATGGGAATAAATATCTGTCTGAATTCTCAAAGCCTCAGCATCTGGGACTAAATTAAACTGAAAGAGAATGTAATAGGCTCTTTATTTTTATACTGTTGAATATATATATACATATATGTGTGTGTGTATACTGTTTATATATATATGTATATGTGTGTATACTGTTTATATATATATATGTGTGTGTGTGTGTGTTTGTATATATATATATGTGTGTGTGTGTGTGTGTGTGACAGTTATGTGTAAAGCTATCTCTGTGCACCTAACAGTGCTAAGTCTTCTATAGATATGGGTGAAAATGGCTCTCATATAATCACTGCTCTTATATTTATAAATGCTCGTATGTAATTTTCTTTGGGAAGGTTTTAGGTTTGCATTTGTTTAGTAACATGAAAATCAATGAAAAGAAACTGGAAAGTACTTAGGGTGTGGCAACATTGGGAATGATAGAAATATTATTAGAAAAGCTTGTATTGATTTCTGTATGTACTAGTGATGCATGTATTCAGATTTAACCTCATGAGAATCCCAGGGAATAGAACTCTAAAGATCAGAGTATGCACAGTCTCTTGGAAAAATAGGGCTTCCCAGGTGGCGTTAGTGATAAAGAACCTGCCTGCCAATGCAGGAATCATAAGAGACATGGGTTCTATCCCTGGGTCGGGAAGATACCTGAGGGAGGGCATGACAATCCACTCCAGTATTCTTGAATGGAGACTCCCATGGACAGAGGATCCTGGTGGGCTACAGTCCATAGGGTTGCACAGAATCAGACACAACTGAATCGACTTAGCACGCACACACTTGGACAAATAGGGCTTGCATTTGCAAGCTCTGATAATAAAAGAGGCAGCCCTCCCATCTTGGTTGTACAAACTGGAAACCAATTTAGCTTGCAGTTATAAGAGATCATGATGCTGTAATAAATCCCTAAACATATTCATCAAAATGAGGGGCTGCCCAAGTTAAATATAGAAGCATGTCCTTGGAGAGTCAGAATTTGATTGTTTGGCATGATTTTAGTCAGCACTCCCTGTGTGTGCAGTGGTGGCCAATGTGGTTTGCTTGAAAGTTGACCTGCCTTGCCACCAATCAGCTGAGAGAACTTGGGAAGACCTCTTAATCTCTCCTGGTACTACAGCAACCTATGAGAAGAGAGACTTAGAGTAAGTGATTTCCAGTGTTCTTAATGTGTAATGATTTGATTAGTTTAGTACTCGGAGAAAAGTAAAGAAAACGATAATGCTGTCCTGTGGTGGGTATATATAGGGAGTGATTCAGATAGAGATTACATATAGCAAACAGCCTAAGAATTTCTTTTTCATGAAATAACTGACAAAAATTATATGAAAGTAAAGAGTTAC
>NW_011484851.1:8157-9346 GCF_000754665.1 Bison bison bison | reverse complement strand
GTGCTTATGTCTTCAGAGAGCAAAAGAGACCAGACAGACTTATATTGTTGAGAAACAGGTAGCCAAGCAACTGCCTGAAAAGCCACCAAAGGGAGCCTTCTTCAAAGGGATGGGCACATTGCTGTGATAATCCCGGGTTTAGCCTTTGACAGGCTGCATCTCAGCGCTCGCTTCTGTTTGAGCTATTATGTGCTGACTTCAGCATGGGAGCACTGAAATTGGGGCATGACTGCACATTTCATTACCAACTCTGCTCTCCCAAAACCTGGGAAAATAATACTTAAAAAAAAACAAAACACCTATATCTGTCAATCCTATAAAAGGGGTATATACAATAGATAATCAACTTGTCTCATCAGATTATCCATTAATAGAAGAAAATCTAGGATGAAACAGTCTTTCAATCAGTAAATCTATGATTTTTATCAATGAAATAAAACTAACTGCTAAAACATTTTAACAACCAGTGAGCTTGTTAGGCTAAGTATAACCAAACAATCATATTTTATAAAAATGACTGAACACAGGTTCCAAAATAAAGATATCTGCTTTGGAAAACATGCAATTAAAGGCAACAAAAGAATCAAGCCCTTATTCAGCCTAAGACTTTTAAATCAACATAATGTTAGTTTATAATATTCATACATGAGAATTTGTACATTTGAATTAGCTTAATGAACACCTAGGGAGTCTGAACAGTTAAGTTATATAACTAAAGTTAGTACAGATAATGAAGGTTTATTTGTGTATTGTGCAGTATTATCTGGTGTTCTGATGAAAGTCAGAGATCATATATTTTTTCAATAAGCATAGATTGAGATTCCACTTAATTAAAGGCATACATTGATAAATAAGGACCCTGCCCTTGACACACATAATTTTAGTTATAAAGTAATATAATTCTATTAGAATAGACTAATAGAATTATCAGATATCAGATCAGATCAGTTGCTCAGTCGTGTCCGACTCTTTGCGACCCCATGAATCGCAGCACGCCAGGCCTCCCTGTCCATCACCAACTCCCGGAGTTTCCTCAGACTCATATCCATTGAGTCAGTGATGCCATCCAGCCATCTCATCCTCTGTCATTCCCTTCTCCTCTTGCCCCCACTCCCTCCCAGCATCAGAGTCTTTTCCAATGAGTCAATTCTTCACATGAGGTGGCCAAAGTACTGGAGTTTCAGCTTTA
>NW_011484851.1:5492-5662 GCF_000754665.1 Bison bison bison | reverse complement strand
ACCTTGGGCGTGAGGTATCTCTTCACAGCTGCTCCAGCAAAGTGCAGCCATTGCTCCTTACCTTGGATGAGGGGTATCTCCTCACCACTGCCCTTCCTGACCTTCAACGTGGGATAGCTCCTCTAGGCCCTCCTGCACCCACGCAGCCACGGCTCCTTGGACATGGAATA
>NW_011484851.1:3836-5392 GCF_000754665.1 Bison bison bison | reverse complement strand
AAGAAGAATATTAACTCATAATACTATAGAGCTTACTGTGTGCTAGATTTTTTTCTAAAAGTTTTGCATATATAAACTGAGTTAATCTGCACAATAATCTTTTGAAACACAGTTTAAGTTCAAATGCTTTCCTTCTGAGATTCTGGGATTTTGGTACATGTAGGCAAAGGGTGCCTATGCAGCCAGCACACAATAAAAACCATAGGTGCAGAGTCTCTATTGAGTTTCCTTGTCAATTTTTATGTGCGTGCAAAAACAAGATTTTTACATATCGTTGCTGAGGGCTTGGGGGCATCCTGTGTGAGTCTACCGAGAGAGATCTCTTGTTACCTTACACTGGGATTCCCCTTGATTTTGTCCATGTTCCCTTTCCCTTTGCTGATTTTGCTTTGTGGCCTTCCACTCTAATAAACTGTATGACTTTTTAAAAAATCAAGAGAGACGTGTATGATTATTAGTCCAGTTTTCAGTTCATTTCAGTCACTCAGTCATGTCCAACTCTTTGCGACCCCATGGACTGCAGCATGCCAGGCTTCCCTGTTCATCACCAAATCCCAGAGCTTACTCAAATTCATGTCCATAGAGTCAGTGATGCCATCTGACCATCTCATCCTCTGTCGTCCCCTTCTCCTCCCACCTTCAATCTTTCCCAGCAGTAGGGTCTTTTCAAATGAATCAGTTATACACAACAGGTGGCCAAAGTATTGGAGTTTCAGCTTCAGCATCAGACCTTCCAATGAATATTCAGGACTTATTTCCTTTGGGATGGACTGGTTGGATCTCCTTGCAGTCCAAGGGACTCTCAAGAGTCTTCTCCAACACCACAGTTCAAAAGCATCAATTCTTTGGCACTCAGCTTTCTTTATAGTCCAACTGTCACATCCATACGTGACTACTGGAAAAACCATAGCTTTGACTAAACAGAACTTTGTTGTCAAAGTAATGTCTCTGCTTTTTAATATGCTGTCCAGATTGGTCATAGCTTTTCTTCAAAGGGGCAAGCATATTTTAACTTCATGGATGCAGTCACCATCTGCAGTAATTTTGGAGCCCAAGAAAATGAAGTTTGTCACTGTTTTCATTGTTTTGCGATCTGTTTGCCATGAAGTGATGGGACCAGATGCCACGGTCTTAATTTTCTGAATGTTGAGTTTTTAGCCAGGTTTTTCACTCTCCTCTTTCATTTTCATCAAGAGGCTCTTTAGTTTTCTTCGCTTTCTGCCAGAAGGGTGGTGTCATCTGCATATATGAGTTTATTGATATTCCTCATGGCAACCTTGATTCCAGCTTGTGGTTCCTCCAGCCCAGCATTTCTCATGATGTACTCTGCATATACGGTAAATAAGCAGGGTGACAGTATACAGTCTTGATATGCTCCTTTCCCAATTTGGAACCAGTCTGTTGTTCCATGTCCAGTTCTAACTATTGCTTCTTGATCTGCATACAGATTTCTCAGGAGGCACGTCAGGTGGTCTGATATTCCCATCTCTTTAAGAATTTTCCATAATTTTTTGTAACTGTCCAGTTTGAGTTGACTCATTGGAAAAGACTCTGAT
>NW_011484851.1:3399-3736 GCF_000754665.1 Bison bison bison | reverse complement strand
ATGAGGGGTATCTCCTCACCACTGCCCTTCCTGACCTTCAACGTGGGATAGCTCCTCTAGGCCCTCCTGCACCCACGCAGCCACGGCTCCTTGGACATGGAATAGAAGTTAAAAATGAAAACTATTCATAGATATACTAAGGTCTAATATTGTATTCTATAGAACTTGGAGGAATTTCAGAATCAATCTAGGTAAGCCAGATGTGATTTGGTCAGTTGAGTGAAAGGGTGGAATTACAAGTGGGCAGTCAGGAATCTTGCTTGTTAAAGAGCTTATAGCAGTAGTGGTGAGGATGATGATGGTGATAATGAGAAAAAATAGAAGAAGGAAGAGAAAA
>NW_011484851.1:0-371 GCF_000754665.1 Bison bison bison | reverse complement strand
AACAAAATACTGTTGGATTTAGGGCCTGTAGACATAGCTTGAATCACTGGAAAGCAGATTTTCATTTAACGTTGAAATCTTTTCCTCTCGTTTCTTCATAGTCATTATTAATTTTTCTATTTGCAAGCAGATAAATGTGAGTGTACATATACATATAAAGGGCAGCTTCTTTCTACCTTTCTGCATTCCCTGTTTTGCCTTAAGTGGACAGTGAACTGCTCTGCTGGAAAAATGAGGGAAAGCTGACATGACTGAGGGTAGCATGCACAAAACAAATGGTTTGGCTTTGTTTTTTGAGATCTTTTTCTTACTCATTTCATCCCAGGGAGATGGAAGCCTTTGCATGGCTTAAGTTTTGAGCCTAGATGTCA
>NW_011484850.1:8751-10104 GCF_000754665.1 Bison bison bison | reverse complement strand
GGCGGGTGTTCAGCTGATGTGGCCGTGGGGCCTGGACCCAGCCTGGCTCTTTCCTGCTCTCAGAGCCCAGAGCTCACCCAGGCTCCTTCTGCGGCAGCAGAGGGCAGGGCCTGAGCTGGGGAGACCATCTCTGGGAGGTGGAGGGCGGAGGTGGGGACGTGGCGTCTACAGCTCTTGCCGGCCGGCCGGCTGGTCTGTGGGAGGCCTGGCTGGGTGACTCATCGGAGCTGAGCGGAACAGGGCCCAGCTGTTCCCAGAGCCGCCGGGAGGTCCCTGTGTTGCAAGCTGAGCGGGGAGTGGGCAGGCCGGCACTCCCACCTGCTGACCTCCCTGGGAAAGGCTGCCACAGGCCCCGCACCAGGGGTCCAGCCTGCAGTGCCCGGCCCTGAGAACCTGAGCCTCTGGGTGCCAGACCCAGGAGGCCCTGGGTGCACAGCATGGCCAGGCCCCTGGTCGGGTCTGCAGAGCTGGACTATGCTGGCTGTTCCTCCTCATATGGGGGCCTGCGATGAGGAAACCTAGGTGCCCAGAAAATCAAGTAACAGGCCCAAGGCCCCGAGGTCCCTGGGGCTGGAGCCCAGAGTTTTCTGAGAATCCACCACTGCTATCTGCTCTGGGAGCCATGGTCCAACCCAGGGGGCAAATGCCTGGGAGGGGCCAGTGCCCCCTCCAGACACACGAAGGAGGGTGCTTCTACCCCCTAGCAGGAGGCAGCCTCTGGGAGCTTCTGTCCCCAGCCCCTGGCAGACCTCCCACCTGATCAGAATCAATGGGTCTTGTGATGTTCGAGTCTCCAGCCCCCCAGGGCTGCAGGATCCCACACCCCATCGTGAGCCGTGAATGCCCAGGCTGGACACTGGATCCCAGATGTCCCTGTCCCCAGCCGAGCTCACACCCGGAAGCCGCCCCCCGACCAGTCCCAGGTCGACCCCTGACCCTGTCCTCACCCTACTCCTTCCCTGTGAAGTCCCCGGTGACTCCGGGCTCGCAGCCGGCTTGCTCGAACCTCCACCCCCACCATGCTGTGGCTCCTCCTCTGTGTCTGCACCTCCTCTTACAAGGACGCCGGTCATCGGGTTGAGGGCCATTCTGACCCAGGAGGAGCGTGTCTCCAGCCTTAACTCATTGTCTGCACAGACCCTGTTTCCCGGAGTCACAGTCTGAGGCTCTGGGTGGTCGCACATTGGAGGGGATGTCAGTCTACCTGCTGCTGCTGCTAAGTCGCTTCAGTCGTGTCTGACTCTGTGCGACCCCATAGACGGCGGCCCACCAGGCTCCCCTGTCCCTGGGATTCTCCAGGCAAGAACACTGGAGTGGGATGCCATTTCCTTCTCCTACTTTCTTACAAAGAAG
>NW_011484850.1:3263-6104 GCF_000754665.1 Bison bison bison | reverse complement strand
GCCGTCTAGCGTGGCCTCCCCCACGGATGATCTGACCCGGGTCTTCTCGATGACCTGCTGCAGCTCCTGCATCAGCATCGCTGTTTCGCCTGCACTTGGTCGTTATGAGACGGCTTCTCCCCTGAACCCTCGCGAGCCGACCCTGCCGGGTTCAGAGTTTCCTTCTGCAGCCTCCTCACCCTGCTCAGCCTTCACAGAATTGAAGAGATTAGGGTCCTCCTCTGGATGAGGCTTTGGCTTAAGGGAGTGTTGGGCCGGTTTGATCCTCTATCCAGACCACCCGAACTTTCTCCGTACCAGCAGGAAGGCTGTCTCTCTTTCTTATCCTCCGTGTGATCCCTGGAGCAGCACTTTGAATTTCCTTCAAGAGCGCTCTTCGCCTTCACACCGTGGTTAGCTGTTTGGTGCAAGAGGCCTGGCTCTAGGCCCGTCTCAGCTCTGACATGCCTTCCTCACTGAGCTCCACCATTTCTAGCTTTGATTAAAGTGAGAGACGAGTGGCTCTTCCTTTCTCTTGAACACTCGGGGGTCATGGTGGGTTCTTAATCGCCCAAATGCCACTGCTCTTGCGTCTCGGGGAAAAGGGAGGCCGGATGAGAGGGGGGAAGCGGGGGATCGGCCGGTGGGTGGAGCCGTCAGAACACACAGGCTTGTCAGTTCAGTTGGCTGCCTTACGTGGGTGCAGCTCGCGGCTTCTCAGATAATGACGAGAGTAACACCAGAGGTCACAGGTCACCATGACGGATCTAACAATAATGAAAACGTTTGAAACACTGGGAAAGTTCCTTAAATGTGACACAGAGATAGGAGTGAGAAAGCGCTGGTGGGAAAACGGAACCAATAGACTGGCCTGACACAAAACTTCAACTTGTGAAAAATGAAATGTCTGTGAAGCACAACACACTGAGCTTTGTCTGTATCGAAAGACTCTCGTCTGTCTATTGTATGGTTTTGGCTCCTTGGTTGTAAGTGAGTAGATCACATACACACGGGTTTATTTTGGGATTCTCGGTTCTCTTCCCTCGGTTCGTGTGTCTGTTTTTTATACCAGGACCCTTCTGCTTTGGTTACTACAGTTTTGCAACGTAATTTGAGAGGAGCAAGTGCGACGCCTCCAGCTTTTTTTCTTCCTCAAGATTGCTCCGGGGACTTCCTCGGCGGTCCGGTGTTAAGAATCTGCCTGCCAGTGCAGAGGACACAGGATTAATCCCTGGTCCAGGAGGATTTCGCATGCTGAGGGGCAGCTTGGCCACAACCGCTGAGCCCACGTGCTGCCACTACGGCAGCCCATGAGCCCTAGAGCCTCAGCAAGAGAGGGGCCGCCGGAACGAGACGCTGTGCACCCACCGGAGGGGAGGCCCCTCTTGCTACAAGTAGAGGAAGCCCAGGCGCAGCCACAGACCCATCACGGCTGAAAAGACAAAATTGCTTTGGTTATTTGGTTTCATAAAAATTAGGGTTGCTATTTTATTTTATTTCTGAGCTTTGCCACAAGGCTGGCGGGATGTTGCCTGACCAGGGATCTGGGCTGTGGCAGTTAAAGCCTGGAATCCTAACCACTAGTCTACCGGGGACTTCCCTGGTGTTTTTGTGCCTTTAAAAAAAAAATTATTGCTGTTTTATTTTCAAATGTACCATTTTATTTCAATGTCTTTAGATCATTATGCACGGCATGTGGGATCTTCGTTCCCTGACCAGGGACGGGACCCGTGGCCCTGCGGTGCTGGCACAGTCTTAACCGCTGGGCCAGGGCAGTCCCTGTTGGTTCTAAATCTATGGAAAATGCCATTGCAACTGTCCTGAATCTGCAGATTGCTTTGGGTAGCATGGACATTTTAACCACACGAATTTTTCCAATCCATGAGTGTGGAATGTCTTTCCATTTATTTCTTTAATGTCAAGGAAAATTATTTAAAGGTTGAAAAAAAAAAAGCTATCCTTTTTAAGTCATCTTGGGGCATTATTCAAGGGCATGCAAGGAGTGTTCTTACCTAGAGAACATGCCTGTGAACTTTGCCCTTTACTGTTAATTAAGAGTCCGGACTTCGTGACATTATGTTAACTCGTAGGTTTGCATGTGGGAGAAGGTGACCCCCAGGTCACAGTTCTCTTGCCTGTGGGACCCTGGTCTGTGTCACCTCTAACTCACCCGTCCTGATCCTCAGACTGCTTCACCCTCTCTTTGGTTCCTGTGTTAATGAGCTCATAAATTGTTGATACAAATTCATTTTATATTTGTGTGACAGCCTTGCTTCCGGTCTGTAAGTCAGCTTGGACAGCCTCAAAGAACGCTGAGGCACCACAGCATGTCCTGTGTACAGACCACAGGCTGGTGTTGGGGGTCTCCAGCCAGACCAGAGGCCCCGGTCTGTGGCTCCCCTGCACCCAGCTCCCTGTCCCGCGGGGCCCGTTACCCCACTGGGCTAGGGTTCTCCTAAGGACCAGATGAGACCCCGCTAAGCTCTAGAGGAACAATTATAATAACCAAACTAGGAGTAAGCCTCAGTCTCTGTGACCTCCATAGACGACAGGGAGGGCTTAATTTAAAACCGGGGGGGACGGGATCAAAGAGACACCCCCGGCCCCCCGGTGGACCCTTACCTGTGGATGCTCCTCAGAGTTGAGCTCCCAGACCCGTGGCCCTGAGCCTCTGGCTTATCAGGAACTGGTGCCCTGAGTGCTGTTGAAACGGCTTTATGAGCTGGAACTCGCACGCCGCTCGAGGCTCCCCCAAAGGGGTCTGTCACAGCATGAGTGTGGTCACTGACGTCACCAAGCTTGGCTTTAGGCCAGCTTCTTCATCTGGAAGAGCACCTGCACTTCTTAGCGGGGACCCTCTAA
>NW_011484850.1:0-399 GCF_000754665.1 Bison bison bison | reverse complement strand
CACTACGAACAAAGCTAGTGGAGGTGATGGAATTCCAGTTGAGCTATTCCAAATCCTGAAAGATGATGCTGTGAAAGTGCTGCACTCAATATGCCAGCACATTTGGAAAACTCAGCAGTGGGCACAGGACTGGAAAAGGCCAGTTTTCATTCCAATCCCAAAGAAAGGTAATGCCAAAGAATGCTCAAACTACCGCACAATTGCACTTATCTCACACTCTAGTAAAGTCATGCTCAAAATTCTCCAAGCCAGGCTTCAGCAATATGTGAACCATGAACTTCCTGATGTTCAAGCTGGTTTTAGAAAAGGCAGAGGAATCAGAGATCAAATTGCCAACATCTGCTGGATCATGGAAAAAGCAAGAGAGTTCCAGAAAAACATCTATTTCTGCTGTATTGA
>NW_011484849.1:17903-19000 GCF_000754665.1 Bison bison bison | reverse complement strand
ACTGAACTGAACTGAGACTTTTTCCATCTGTGCACAGACCATGTGGTTGATCTACATGACAAACCCCACTTCCTGTCTTGGGGGAGAGTCACAAGGAACCCAGGTACTATGTATATGTGCTCTCAGGCACTTAAAGACACTCAACTCTCAGCCTGAGGCAGAATTAAACAGATTTGTGTAGGGGAATCCATGCCTCATGCCGCTCTCCAGCCTGTTCTGGGTGCTCCTGGCCGTCACCTTCTCTGGTAGGGATGCTCTCAAACATGGGTGCGCGTGTTCAGGGTGAAAGGCCTGCACACAGACACGTGGTGATTCACCGGGACTTGGGGAGGAAAGGAAGACTGGAGAAAAGCAAGCATCTTAAGATTTCAGTTTAGTTTTTCTTTTTGGAGACCTAAATGAGTCTAATTCCTACACTATTTTATTCACTGCTTCATCTCTGTTTTCTGATTTTTTCCACAGGATCTGGTGTGGCCCAGAAAGTTACTCAAGACCAGCCAGACATAACCCGTCAAGTGGAGCAGTCAGTCACTCTGAACTGTCAGTATGAAGTCAGTTGGTACATAAACTCCTACTACATTTTTTGGTACAAGCAGCTTCCCAGTGGACAGATGACTTACCTCATTCGTCAGTATTCAGAAGATGGGAATGCAAGGGACGGCCGTTACTCTGTAAACTTCCAGAAAGCAGATAACTCCATCAGCCTCACCATTTCAGCCTTACAGCTGGAAGATACTGCAAAGTACTTCTGTGCTCTCCGTGAACTCACAGTGGTTGAAGTAATGGGAAAAGCTGAACAAAAACCCCAGAGCTTAATAACAGAGAGCCTCCCTGCTGCAGGACTCCAGCTGAAATGCACACCTGCAGATCCCAGCAAGAAATGGTAATCGTGTGGTTGCTTCATCTGTGGTCTGGATCATAGAATTTAATTCTAAATAAAAGCTTCTTCCTTGTTATTTGACATCCAGAGTAATTTTCTACTGTTAACATTCTCCTCTTGAATTTTTGACTTTAAATCAATCATACAGAACATGTGTAAAGTTGTCTAAACTTGCTCCATAAATAATTTAAAGTGACAGTTTCACTAAAATACACTC
>NW_011484849.1:13248-14486 GCF_000754665.1 Bison bison bison | reverse complement strand
TTTTGAGTTTATTTTTGTGTATGGTGTTAGAAAGTGTTCTAGTTTCATTCTTTTACAAGTGGTTGACCAGTTTCCCCAGCACCACTTGTTAAAGAGATTGTCTTTTCTCCATTGTATATTCTTGCCTCCTTTGTCAAACATAAGGTGTCCATATGTGCGTGGATTTATCTCTGGGCTTTCTATTTTGTTCCATTGATCTATATTTCTGTCTTTGTGCCAGTACCATACTGTCTTGATGAATGTGGCTTTGTAGTAGAGACTGAAGTCAGGCAGGTTGATTCCTCCAGTTCCATTCTTTCTCAAGATTGCTTTGGCTATTCGAGGTTTTTTTTGTATTTCCATACAAATTGTGAAAATATTTGTTCTAAGTCTGTGAAGAATACCATTGGTAGCTTGTTAGGGATTGCACTGAATCTATAGGTTGCTTTGGGTAGTACACTCATTTTCCCTATATTGATTCTTCCAATCCATGAACACGGTATATTTCTCCATCTATTAGTGTCCTCTTTGATTTCTTTCACCAGTGTTTTATAGTTTTCTATGTATAGCTACCCCATGCCTAAAGTCAGGGGCAGAAGCCGGGAGGACCCCATGCCCAAAGGGCAGTGGCCAAGAGGAGTTACCCCATGTCTGAGGTCAGGGGCAGCGGCCAAGAGTGTTAGACTGCGACGGAGCAGGAACGGCCGAGAGGAGCTATCCCATTTCCGAGGTCAGGGGGGCGGCCGAGAGGGGATACCCAGCGTCCGAGGTCAGGGGCAGTGACGAGAGGAGTTACCCCGCGTCCGAGGTCAGGGGCGGCAGCTGGGACGAGATACCCCACGCCCTTAAGCCTGAGGCCAGGGGTGGTGGCCAGGAGGAGCAACCCCATGCCCAAGTCCAGGGGTGGTGGAGGGAGGACCAACCCCACGCCGTGGCTGCGCAGGCACAGGAGGGCCTAGAGGAGATATCCCACGTTGAAGGTCAGGAAGGCCGGCGCTGAGGAGATACCCCTCGTCCAAGGTAAGGAGCATTGGCTGCGCTCTGCTGGAGCAGCCGTGAAGAGATACCACACGCCCAAGGTAAGAGAAACCTAAGTAAGATGGTAGGTGTTGCAAGAGGGCATCAGAAGGCAGACACACTGAAACCATACTCACAGAAAACTATTCAATCTAATCACACTAGGACCACAGCCTTGTCTAACTCAGTGAAACTAAGCCATGCCCTTGGGGCAACCCAAGATGGGCAGGTCATGGTGGAGA
>NW_011484849.1:11806-12019 GCF_000754665.1 Bison bison bison | reverse complement strand
AGAAATGGTATGGACCTAACAGAAGCAGTAGATTTTAAGAAGAGATGGCAAGAATACGCAGAAGAACTGTACATAAAAGATCTTCACGACCCAGATAATCACGATGGTGTGATCACTGACCTAGAGCCAGACATCCTGGAATGTGAAGTCAAGTGGGTCTTAGAAAGCATCACTACGAACAAAGCTAGTGGAGGTGATGGAATTCCAGTTGAG
>NW_011484849.1:10143-10487 GCF_000754665.1 Bison bison bison | reverse complement strand
TCCTGTGGTCATGTATGGATGTGAGAGTTGGACTGTGAAGATGGCTGAGCGCTGAAGAACTGATGCTTTTGAACTGTGATGTTGGAGAAGACTCTTGAGAGTCCGTTGGACTGCAAGGAGATCCAACCAGTCCATTCTAAAGGAGATCAGCCCTGGGATTTCTTTGGAAGGAATGATGCTAAAGCTGAAACTCCAGTACTTTGGCCACCTCATGTGAAGAGTTGACTCATTGGAAAAGACTCTGATGCTGGGAGGGATTGGGGGCAAGAGGAGAAGGGGACGACAGAGGATGAGATGGTTGGATGGACATGAGTCTGAGTGAGCTCCGGGAGTTGGTAATGGAC
>NW_011484849.1:4207-9896 GCF_000754665.1 Bison bison bison | reverse complement strand
CTATTGAGATAATCATATGGTTTTTATTTTTCAAGTTGTTAATGTGGTGTATTACATTGATTGATTTGCAGATATTGAAGAATCCTTGCATTCCTGAGATAAAGCCCACTTGGTCATGGTGTATGATCTTTTTAATGTGTTGTTGGATTCTGATTGCTAGAATTTTGTTAAGGATTTTTGCATCCATGTTCATCAGTGATATTGGCCTGTAGTTTTCTTTTTTGGTGGCATCTTTGTCAGGTTTTGGTATTAGGGTGATGGTGGCCTCATAGAATGAGTTTGGAAGTTTATCTTCCTCTGCAATTTTCTGGAAGAGTTTGAGTAGGATAGGTGTTAGCTCTTCTCTAAATTTTTGGTAGGATTCAGCTGTGAGGCCATCTGGACCTGGGCTTTTGTTTGCTGGAAGATTTGTGATTACAGTTTCAATTTCCGTGCTTGTGATGGGTCTGTTAAGATTTTCTATTTCTTCCTGGTCCAGTTTTGGAAAGTTGTACTTTTCTAAGAATTTGTCCATTTCTTCCACGTTGTCCATTTTATTGGTATATAATTGCTGATAGTAGTCTCTTATGATCCTTTGTATTTCTGTGTTGTCTGTTGTGATTACTCCATTTTCATTTCTCATTTTATTGATTTGATTTTTCTTCCTTTGTTTTTTGATGAGTCTGGCTAATGGTTTGTCAATTTTATTTATCCTTCAAAGGACCAGCTTTTGGCTTTGTTGATTTTTGCTATGGTCTCTTTTGTTTCTTTTGCATTTATTTCTGCCCTAATTTTTAAGATTTCTTTCCTTCTACTATTTGTGAAAGCTCTTTTTTTCTTCCAGCTAATCATTTACCTCCTTATTTTTTGTTCCAAGTTTTTATTTACAGAAGTTTAATATTATTTCAGTCATTAAAGTTTATTCATTTTCCATTATTACTAAGCTCAAGAAATCCCTTCCAGTACTTATATTTAATAATTATCCATTTTCTTCCACATTGTAGCTTTATTTTTAATTTTTTTCATAAATTCTGAAATTTATTTTTTACATAATAAGAGACGGGAACCTAGCACACTAACTCATAGTATGATGTGATGGAAAGACTTAGTATTCAGAAAACCTGGTTATTCTTGAGACTGTTCCTTACAAGCTTTTTTAACCTAATGTACTCATTCTTTTCTAAAATTCTGTTATCCTATTTATATGTATGTTGGTCAGCTTCCAGAGTGGCCCTTATATATTCCTATCTTTTATTTCATACATTTCTGTAGTCCCCTCCCACACTGAAACAGAGATGGTCTGTGTGAAAAACAGAATATGCAGAAGTAATGGTGTGTGACCTCCAAGACTTGATCAGTGAAGAAATTTCAGCTTTTGCCCTGGTCTCTTAGATGACTCACTCCAGGAAACAAGTCACCATTGTGAAGACTGTCGACAAGTCCGTGGAGCGGCCCAGGTGGAGAGGAAACTGAGGCGGCTTCATCAATGCCAGCTTGTCAGCTCTGTGCATGAGTCACCTTTTAGGCAGAGTTTCACACCCCTCCCAAACTCCTGGCCCACAGAAACTATGAACAAGATTAAGTGGCTGTTGTTATTTTAAGTGACTGAATTTTAGGATAATTTGTTCCTTTGCAATAGATAACACTATATGCAAGCACTTTTAAAACAAACAGCTTAAGAATGTGACTGTGAGCTCCTGTCTAATTCTATAAAATGCCGTGAAGACCAGGATTTTTGAATATCTCTTGTTTTCTGTTGTACAGAAAGAGTATGTTTTTGACAAGCCCATGGTGAAAGACTGTTCTTTTGCCCAATCAAAACTAAGGAAGAGGATTTCCTGGTGCTTCAGCATATGGGAATCCACCTGCCATTGCAGGAGACATGGGTTCCATCCTTGGTCTGGGAAGATCCCACGTGCCGTGGAGCAGCTGAGCCCCTGTACCAGACCTGGAGTCCACATGCCTCAACTACCGAGCCTGCATGCTTCAGCTGCTAAAGCCTAAGGGCCTGGAGCCTGTGCTCCATCATAGGGGAAGCCCACGCACCGCAAGGAAGGGTGGTCTCTGCTTGCTGGGACCAGAAAGCCTGAGTGCAGCAGTGAGGACCAGTGCAGCCAATCGGTGAATGAGACTAAGCCAGAGTGTCTCGGAGGCAGGAGGAAAATCAGCTACTGCCTCGCAGGTTTCCTGAGGATAGCCCTATCTCCGTAGTTGATTTTAAACTTTATTAAGCACCTACCTTTTGTCAAATACTGAGGACATGCCACTGAATTAGATCTCTGCTCTGTTGGAGACTTCACTGCAGTTGGGGAGGTGGGCTCCCGCTCCCAATTCTGGTGGTAAATCTATTGAAGGAAATAAGTGAAGTGATGGTAGGAAAGAGGCCTGCTTTAGGCTAATCCAGGTTTATCCTGCTTTCCCAGAGTGCAGTATCTGACACACACCATGCATTCACATACTGAATGAGCAAATATGTCAGAGTTGGTTTGTTTATACAATAATGGAATAATTCCCTCATATTCCACCCCCCACCCCCCACACACATATAATTATTTATGTGATAGTTCTCTCAGTTTAATGACTCATAAATGTTATATCCCAGTCTTCCATGTTTAGAATTGTGAAACGCTTGATGTTATAAAGAACCTCCCACTGCAGAACAATTAGGTCCTGAATAGGGCGGCTTTCTGTGGCCTTGATGAGTTTTGCAAAGAGGCAAGGGTGGTCTGCAAGGCCCCCTTCTTCGGAAAAAAAGAAAAAAAAAAAAGGCAAAGAAAACTTATGAGCTAGAGTTATATTAGTGGATGATGCTGAGCAGTTTTGACTGACAGCCTGCTGGGGAGCTGAGCTTGGACTCCTGTAGTGGGTGTCTTCACACCACTGACACAGTAAGAAACAGACCCTGCCTGTACTAAAGCCCAAAGGTTACCCTTACATTAAGATCAGAAAGTGAACTCACCATCAAAGATTACAAATTACAAAAAGCCACCCATAAGCAGAGGTTGGCAAACATTTTCTCTAAAGGACCAGATGGTAAATATTTAGTCTTTCCAGGTTATATAATCTCTGTTGCACCTATTTAGTCCCATTGTAGTCAGAAAGCAGCCATCGAAAATATGTACATGAATGAACATGGCTGTGTTCAAATAAAACCTTATTTACAAAAACAGGTAATGGGCCAGATTTGGCCTGTGGTGTATAGTTAGTTTCCTGAACCCTGGATTAGAGGGTGGAGTAGAGGAGATATTTTAAGAGATAATGGCTGTAGGGTTTTTGAACACGAATGAAAAATAAATCCATGATTCATGATATTCAGAGCAAGATGATAAAGAGGAAGTCATGCTTTCATCAAAGTGAAATACCTGACACCAGTGGACAGGGAGGCCTGGCGTGCTGCAATTCATGGGGTCGCAGAGTCGGATCCGACTGAGCGACTGAACTGAAAGACCAAAACCATCTGTGGAACAAAATAGGTCATTTGTGTAGATTTATAAATTGGACTTAACATAATTAACAATAGTAGGATAAGACAGTAGAAAAATATCTTCAAAGAGTTGAGAGAGATTATCGATACTAAGTGGGCATACCCAGGAAATCTTTCAAGGATGAGAATCCAAACATTTACAGGTTTAAAAAAAAAAAAAAAGATGAGAGAAGGAGAACAAGATGATGGAGGAGCAGGTGGACTTGGAGTACATCTGTCTCCACAGTCACATCAGGAATACACCTTCAGACACAGAAGTGCATGCAGGACACCAGCTGAGAGCCGACAGGAGTACCTGACCAGTGGAAAAGAATATTGTAGAACCACGCAAAACTTGGTAGGATGAAGGAACTAGGGAGAAAAACACGAGTGTTAGTAGGACTGGACCTGCCCTTGGTGGGTTGGGGAACTGAAGCAGGGATCCGATCCCCACGTGGGGGCAATTGTCTGAGTCAGAGGAGAAACATTTAAGGCTGAGAGTGAAACAGCTAATCTGTGGCAGCCTAAATGGAAGGAGAATCAGACAGCCCTTGCCACAGCCAAACATACCCCAGACAGAGACACAGGTCCCCTAGAAGGTGCAGCGGCTGCAAGCCGGAGTTTAGGGATTGTGGAGCAACCCCAGGGCGAGGGCTGCTGTTGACTGTGGAAAGACAGATCAAAGGGTTGTGAGGAAGGAGATCGTGGTCGGAAACACCTATGGAGGAAAGCTGGGCAGCTACTGAAGCAAGGCGATACTGCTGAGTCACACATTGTGGGTGGAGCCATCACCACAGCCCCTCTCTCCCCACAGCCAGCATCCGAAGCTGAACAATAAAGAGGCTGGCCCATCAAACGCCTGAGGCACTGAACTACAGAATAGGACCCCACCCAGGGTGCCCCTTTAGTGCTTGATGTACTACTGGTCTATAGAGTAGGACCCCACCCAGGGTGCCCTTTTAAGTGCCTGACGCACCGATCTACAGAGTAGGATGCCAGCCTGGAGGGCCCCTCTATATGCCTGACGCGCTGAACAGAGAAGGACCCCAGGCAAGGGACCCTCCTAAGTGCCTGAACGGGCAGAGCTATGGAGAAAGACCGCCCAAAAAGGCCTGATTGCCAGCTACAAGAGGTTAGAAAAAAGGCTCTGGTAGGGCCATAACTTGGAGAAGACGATGGCACCGCACTCCAGTGTTCTTGCCTGGAAAATCCCATGGATGGAGGAGCCTGGTGGGCTGCAATCCATGGGGTCGCACAGAGTTGGACACGACTGAAGCAACTTAGCAGCAGCAGCAGCAGGGCCATAACTCCTGCAACGGAGACAATCCGAGTCCCTGCACACTTGGCGCCACCAGGGTCCCCGCAACCCCAGCAGCTGCGCTGCCTTCACGCTCAGCCTTCACTGGGGCAGAGCTGCCACAGGCAAAAAAGTCTTGCATCTGTGCACATGGAGTCGCTTCGGTTGTTTCCAACTCTTTGCGATTCTGTGGACCTTGGCCTGCCAGGCTTCTCTGTCAGGGGGGTTGTCCAGGCAAGAACAGGAGTGTATTGGCCAATACTGATTGCCGTATCTTTCTAGAGAGCTATATTTCCTGCTGCCATAGCCGCCAACTCCCCTGAGTACCTGATGCTGCCAGAACCCCTGTGACCCAAGCAGCTGCACCACCTCCACACCTGGCCCTCACTGGGGCAGACCCAAGTCCTCCAAGGCAGCCTCAGGAGCAAACCCCAGTGGACGACCCACATAAAAAAATAAAAGGTGCAAATAAAACTACAGTTGAAACCCAGGGGTAGTATAGGTAAGAAGACCCAAAACCTTCCCACCAACTGTACAAGCTGCAGATTAAATCCACATGATCAACTAGGCACACTCTGTGTCTATGGAATATATAAAAGGAAATCAACAGCCCCCATGAAAGAAAACGCACTAGTTCTGATAGCTGTGGACATTGGAGGCAAGAACACACGGGAGTAGGACCAGACTAGAATCTGGGCTGCCCCCACCGCAGGTCCAGAGACCAGTGTTGAAGGGCATCCTAGTCAGGTGAGGTGGACTGTGACTCCCAGAGAGGGAAAGGGCTGATACCAGTGACTCAAGAAAAACATTTATTATTCTTACGTTTTGACTTGTTCTGTACATTTTTTTTTCTTTTTCTTTTCCTTTTGTTTCCCCTCTGTTGTAGTTGTCGATTTTCCTGGAAATATGAAATCCAGTTAAGCATTTGAACTTTCCCCCCCCCCCCCCCT
>NW_011484849.1:779-1663 GCF_000754665.1 Bison bison bison | reverse complement strand
AATCCTGGCTTGGAGAATTTTGAGCATTACTTTACTAGCATGTGAGATGAGTGCAATTGTGCAGTAGTTTGAGCATTCTTTGGCATTGCCTTTCTTTGGGATTGGAATGAAAACTGACTTTTCCAGTCCTGTGGCCACTGCTGAGTCTTCCAAACTTGCTAACATATTGAGTACAGCACTTTCACAGCATCATCTTTCAGGATTTGAAATAGTTCAACTGGAATTCCATTACCTCCACTAGCTTTGTTTGTAGTGATACTTTCTAAGGCCCACTTGACTTCACATTCCAAGTCTGGCTCTAGGTGAATGATCACACCATCGTGATTATCTTGATCATGAAGATCTTTTTTGTACAGTTCTTCTGTATATTCCTGCCACCTCTTCTTAATATCTTCTGCTTCTGTTAGGTCCATACCATTTCTGTCCTTTATCGAGCCCATCTTTGCATAAAATGTTCCCTTGGTATCTCTAATTTTCTTGAAGATATATCTAGTCTTTACCATTCTGTTGTTTTTCTCTATATCTACTACTGTGGGCAGGAATCCCTTAGAAGAAATGGAGTAGCCATCATGGTCAACAAAAGAGTCCAAAATGCAGTACTTGGGTGCAATCTCAAAAACGACAGAATGAGCTCTGTTTGTTTCCAAGGCAAACCATTCAATATCACAGTAATCCAAGCCTATGCACAAACTAGTAACGCTGAAGAAGATGTTGAATGGTTCTATGAAGACCTACAAGATCTTTTAGAACTAACACCCAAAAAAGATGTCGTTTTCATTATAGGGGACTGGAATGCAAAAGTAGGAAGTCAAAACTAACCCTAGGGAGTATCAAATAGAACTCACACAAATTAAGCCACTTGAATATGAGACGCAGCATCACCC
>NW_011484849.1:0-679 GCF_000754665.1 Bison bison bison | reverse complement strand
AGAACTCACACAAATGAAATCACTTGAATACAAGACCCAGCATCACCCAAGCCCCAGTAGCACCCTGTGTAGGATGCCTCATCTAAACAACAAACAAAACAAAAATACAAACCCAGTCATCAGCAGACAGGATTACCACCTTATTCAGCCTTGCCCATCAGAGGAAAAACAAACAAACAAGAACTCAGCACAAATCTCACCCTATAGGAAGCTTACACAAATCACTGGACCAAACTTAGGAGGCCAGAAACCGAAAGGAAGAAAGAATTCAACCTTCTTCAAGGAAATAATTCAGCTTTCCTTGAAGCCTGGGAAAAGGAACCCTCAAACACAATAAGTTTAAAAAAAATAATGAAAAGGCAGAGAAATACTATGCAAATGAAGGAACAAACTAGAAACACAGAAGTCCAAATAAATGAAGAAGAAATAGGCAAACTACCTGAAAAAGAATTCAGAATAACGATAGTAAAGATGATCAAAAACCTTGAAAACAAAATGGAGAAAATACAAGAATCAATTAACAAAGACCTAGAAGAATTAAAGAATAGGCATACAGAGACAAACAGCACAATTACTGAAATTAAAAATACTCTAGAAGGAATCAATAGCAGAATATCTGAAGCAGAAGAATGAATCAGTGAGCTGGAAGATAAAATGGTGAAAATAACTTCTGAAGAGC
>NW_011484848.1:9199-13246 GCF_000754665.1 Bison bison bison | reverse complement strand
CTTACCAAGAGGAGCTGCAAGCAGACAAGATCCTCAGTAGAAGCAGACCGTGTGCAGAAAGCTCTTGCCAGTTTTGCGCTCGGCTGCCAGGAGCACCTGGACCAGAGAGTCCTCCAGGTTGTCTGCCTGCTGGAGGCGTTCGCAGAGCTCACAGATGATGAAAGACCCAAGCGTGGCGTCCTCCAAGTTGTCAGCCATGTCCACGTTGATCACGTGCACAGGCTGGAAGGTCTCCTGCTCTCGGACCCACAGCTCCTCCACCACCTTGTTGTAGACGCTCTCCGCACAGGTGAAGATGACGTCAAAGTGATCTCGGCACTCTTGAAATCTTTCCGGGCGAGGCTTGATTCTCTCGTTTCTTCCCAAGATGTGTAAGATGCCGTTGCTGTTATAGCGTTGTCGGTCTTTGCGCACAAGGTCCTTGCGCATCTCCTCATAGGTGGTGGAGAAATTGTAAACCACGGGGAGGTTGCGTGCCCTTCCTGGGAGCCTGACTCGAGACCCAGCTCCGAAGGACCTGACTCGGAATCCTTTCCTCCTGAGGATGCGGTGGGCCTCCATGCTCCTGTTCATGTTGCTCATGCAGACCACAGCCACACTGAGCGGATACGAGGGCATGGTGGCGGCCACTTGGGACTCTAGCCAGATGCCTGGACTTCAGGGGCTGAGGGAACTCTGAAGGCCAGGGGATGACCGACTGGGTCCAGCTCTTCCAAGGAGTGTTAGAGTCAAAGAAGAAAGAGGGCGTTTATATGGAGGCACTTGTCCTCAGTGGGAGGAGAAATCTTGATTGATGATTGGCTTAACTCTTGACTGATTGGATTTGAATGGTGGGCTGGGAGCAGAGAACCCAGTGCTGTTTTCAGAATAATCCCAGTGATGCAATCACCCAACCTCAGTGGGTGCCCACACAACCCCCACCCCTTCCTGAGCATTTTGCCATCTCCAGTTAACTCCATCTGTGCCTGTGTGTATGGGGCTAGAATCGGTATCAGGCCAAACAACTAGACTACTCACTGGCTTCTCACCAGCCTTCCAAAGAGCTGAAGACATGCATGTGGAAAAGGTCTTTGAAATTCCTGAGCCTCCTAATCCAATGATGCAAAGAATCACAGTGGTTGTTCCCCAGATTTTCATGTTAGAGTTGATACTCCAGTAGAGCAGTTGTGCTAAATCCTAGGAAGACATTCATGGTTCTTTCTATCAGTCAGAAAAGCATGCACCGATGTCAGTAGCAACCTCTGGAAAATATTACTGCCATTTGATAGGGTTTCACAAGTTGGAAGAACACCACATTTTCTCCTTTCTCTTTTCTTCAATTCATCAGAATTCTGGAGCGAACCGACCTGATCCTCCTCCCTTATCTTGTCTCTAAAAGCAGCTCAGTCTGAACACTCCATACTCAAAATAGGAGCCTTTTCATTGCTTTTCTCCATTTGCATAGCTGATGAAGCAACTGTACAGATATTAAACTTGGGGTTGGGACATTGACCACTAAGGAGACTTAATGCTGTCACTTCAAAATGGCGAGGGCAGAGATCTCTTCATAGAGCCACAGACTGAATGTTCTGTCCATTGCAGTGATTCTCTGAGTGCAAAGAGTCCTATGTCAGTAAACAGCCCAAGTCTACTCAAAGTGTGACCCCCAGAGCATCAGCATGAACTGAAGGGGAGCTTGTTTAACCTGGGAATTGGACTCCCAGACCACTGAATTGGATTGCAGGGATGTGCACTAAAGATTGGGAGCAAGTTGATTAGTAACAGAGATTTCAGAAACTTGACTGAACCTCGGAAGTCGCTGAGAAGCACTGCCTCTAGATGGGAGGTTGAATATTCTGAAGAGAAAAGCCAGATTAGAGAAAAGGCCAGGCATACCTGAAAAGGTAGTCAGCTCTCAAATATGATGTGAAAATGTTTTTTAACAGTCACTGCCTGAGACCTAACTCATCCTGCCAGGAAAAGCAGAGAGAGAGAGAGAGAGAGAGAGAGAGAGAGAGAGAGAGAGAGAGAGAAAGAAAGATCTCAGAGTCCAAACTACATTCATGATACTACAGGAGGAAGTTATTTCATCATGGTTCTTTCTCTTCATAGGATGGCTCTAGGGTCACACAGTGGGGAAAACCTCTACTTCTGATCTGCTTTGTGTGCTCCTGAATTTCTCTCTGAGACTCAGGGTGGGGATGGGGGGTTCTTGTTCAGCATGCCAGCACTGTGGCAGCCAACAGTTGAGCTCTTAGTGCTAGAGCAGTGCTCCTGTGTCACTCCATAAGCCTTCCTGATGTCTGCAGTGCTGATAGAGGAGACCTTACAGGGCAGGGTTTCTTTCACTTTCTGCCAATTCTGAGCACTATTTAATTGGACACCGTCCCTGTTTTTTCACCTTGAGATAACCTTGAATATGTTTTCATTTATATGAAGATTGATTTCCTTTAGAGTCAGTTCTCTTTTGAATGATGTCAACATCTTTTTTATGATTACTACCTCTTTTCTTTCTTTCTTTTTTTTTTTTAAAATCAATCCTGTAGACACAATCTCTTCTCAAAGTTATCGTCTGACTTTCTGGACTTACCACTCTGAGGAAGCCCATATTCTGTCAATTCTGGATGTAAAATCAATAGATACAGGTCAAATACTTAACAAACCCTACAAGTGCACACATCACCCATTCAACACCAACAATATTTGGTATTATCACTTTTTCCCCAACTACCTTTTTCTGCACACTCCCTGCGAGGGCAGCTTCCATACTTCCACCCAGATCTCTGCCACTACATCAAAATCCAAAGCAGGATATTCACCAACCTTCAACCACCCACCTTCTAATCTTTTATTTTTTTTCAACTCTAATAGCTCTTAGACAAACTATGCTTCAGCATGGATTTCATCCAGTTCCATTCCCTTTATTTTTCCATGGATACCTACTATGTTAAGTGGCATTACTATAATCGCTCCTGTGTAACATCTACAGCACTTTGAACCAGTTGCATTCTCTCATATTTGCCTCCTGCATATCCCTACAGACAGGAATTCAACCAACAGCTTTTTCTGCATGTGGATTTTCTGGCAAAATAAGTTCACCTGGAAAAATCATTTCTCTTTCTTTCAAAGGGCTCCTAAATCTCCCTACTTCAATTTTGTGGTCCTATCACTGGAAAAGATGATCTCAGCCGACTCCTACTCCCTCTCCATTCCTGACCGTGACTGTCCCCCATCAGATGAGAGACTGATCTTGAATACCACTGACTCTACCAGGAAAGAAAACCGTCATCTCCCTACCACTGCCCTCTTCAGATATAGATGCACCTGCTCACATGTGGGGAAAGACAGAAATTGAGAGTGCTTCTATATCCATCCCTCTCTCTTCTCTTCATCAAGTCTTTTCAACTCCAGCACCTGCCTCTGCTCCCACAGCTTCTCCCCCTATGCAGAGCCATCTCCCTACTTCTCAGTGCACTCCTGTCCTCAGGATCCTGTACTCCCTGATCCCTCCAGACCCATGGCACTCCATGTCACCTACATGGATAACAAAGTCCACACTTACTTTCTGATAGTGAGTAAACTACTTCACCATCCCAACTACCTCTTCTTTATTTTCTCCTGTGAGTCACACAAGACTTGGCACCTCTGGTCAGGACCAAGAATGTTTCACTGCCGAGCAATGAGGATCCATTTTCAGAGGAACACAAAACACAAAACAACAAATGTTTGAAGCAAGAAGTAAATTCTCAAGAGAAAAGAATGCTTTTCTACATGGGATTTCTAGGCTTTGAAAAAAGGAAATCAAGACACCCAGTTGGTAAGATCCATCCCCTAGCACAAATGAGAAGACACCTTTTCTCTTTTTTCTTTTTATATAAATTTATTTATTTTAATTGCAGGTTAATTACTTTACAATTTTGTATTGGTTTTGCCATACATCAACATGAATCCACCATAGGCATACACATGTTCCTCATCCTGAACCCCCCTTCCACCTCCCTCCCCATACCATCCCTTTGCGTCGTCCCAGTGCACCAGCCCCAAGCATCTGTATCCTGCATTGAAGCT
>NW_011484848.1:8935-9099 GCF_000754665.1 Bison bison bison | reverse complement strand
TTATTGCTTGTAGACTTTTGGATAGCAGCCATTCTGACTGGCGTGAAATGGTACCTCATAGTGGTTTTGCTTTGCATTTCTCTGATAAGGAGTGATGTTGAGCATCTTTTCATGTGTTTGTTAGCCATCTGTATGTCTTCTTTGTAGAAATGTCTATTTAGTTC
>NW_011484848.1:2814-7141 GCF_000754665.1 Bison bison bison | reverse complement strand
TTGATTCTCTCATTTCTTTTCAGGATGTGTAAGACTCCATTCCTTTTGTAGTGCTTTTGGTCTTTAGAGAAGAGGTAGCTGTGCATCTTCTTATAGGATGTGGAGAAGTTGTAGCGCACTGGTGGGTTGCGTGCCCCTCCTGGGAGCCTCACGTGGGATCCGGCTCCAAAAAGACCTGACATGGAACCCATTCTTGCTGAGGACGCGGTGGGCTTCCATGCTCCTGTTGACATTGCTCATGCAGACCACAGCCACCCTGAGTGGGGAGGAGGGCATGGCGGCAGTCTCTTGGGACTCCAGCTGGACAGGAGGACTTCAGGGTCTGAGGGGGACTCTGAAGGCCAGGGAGATGACCGGTTGGGTCCACTTTTGTAATGAGCATTTGAATCAGAGAAGAGAGAAGGCCTTCATATGGAGGCATGGGCCCAAGGTGGGTGGAGACCTCTTGATTTGGTGATTGCCTTAACTCTTGAGTGATTGGATTGAGATAGTGGACCAAGTGGGGTGACCAGAACAACCCAGTGATCCAATCACCCAATTCGACTGCCAGGAGGTGCCCATCCGGCTTCCTTGCCACCCCAGAGTCCTTTGCCAGGTTCGGTTAACCCTGTATGTGCCTGTGTATATGAGGCTAAGTTTTGTAATTCAATTACCTGAACGTCTGCTCTCTACCCTGGTCTGGCTCCCTGGTTGGAGTGTTTTGTAATCTCCACTTCATCCTCTGGGCCATATTTGGAAGAGGCTACTGTGCATATAAGACAATGTGTCCAGGCTACTTCCAAGCTTTTCATCATTCTCTCTACTGAACCAAGAACATGCATATGAAAAGTGTGTTTGAAGTTTTCAAACTTGCAGTAAATTCATTATATGTATAATTGCAAGAGTTGTTTCATATTTATTTCCTACAATTGATAACATAGGATTGTAATTTTGTTAAATTATGGGGGAAGCACATAATTTTGCCCATAAATAATAACAAAATTCACCAGTGTACAAAGCAACTGTTTGGAAAACACCCCTCCTGTTAGTGTTGCAGGAGTTTCAAAACACCCACATCCTCCATTTGATTTTCTTGAGTTCATAATGTTCCTTCAGGGACTGGAGCCACCTCCATGGCTTTCCCATGTTTTCTAGTATAGCTCTCTCTGAACACTCTATGCTGAAATATAGTAATTTTAAATTCCGTTTGTCAGTTTGCAGAGGTGACCTACCAAGGTTATAGACCTAAAAATTATGAACTGTACACCAAACAGTAAGGAGACACAGTCTTGTCTCTTCAAAATCGTTCAGAAGAAGCATCCATTTAGAAACTCACAGACTTTTTGTCTCTGTGCCTCTGTGAATTGTAGTGATTGTCACATTGAAGGAATCCTACCTCAGTGAACAGACTTGATCTTCTCCAAGTAGGAGTCCCAAAGCCAGGACATTAACATTGATCCAGAATGTGGGGTAAGGTAACTTTGGACCTCAGGCCACCAAATTGGAAAATCTGGGAGTGGATCCCAGAGATCTGGGATGTACAAAGCCCTTCAGATGAGAACAGCTGACTCAAACCAGGGGTTTCTGAGCCTCGATTGATACTTGGGAGCTGTGAGAATTTGTTCAAAACAGGGCATCAAGAATACAAGGGAAGCAGGACATTCAAAAGATAAAGATATTGTCAAAGAAACACCATGCATAAATGAAAAGGTAGTCAGAAGCTACATACAGCATGAAATTTTATTAGAGTAGTGACACAAACCTGAAGGTGTCTAACAAACCTTGTATAGCAAGATCTTGGGGTCAAAGTGAAACAGAACAGGACCCTATGGTCTTTCCCCACTATGTGCTCTGCCTGCTTTTGTCTCTGAAAAAAATTAGCTAAACGATAAGCTTAATCATGAAGCGAGAGAATGCAGAAATAAAGGAGAACAGTCCATCTAACAAGACTAAATAATAATAGTTTAATCATTAAGTATCAAAATATCTATTTCTGCTTCATTGGCTACAGTACAGTAAAGCCTTTGACTGTGTTGATCACAACAAACTGTGGAAAATTCTTCAAGAGATGGGAATACCAGACACTGTTACTGCTTCCTGAAAAACCTGTATGCAGGTCAAGAAGCAACAGTTAGAACCAGACTGGCTCCAAATTGGGAAAGGAGTATGTCAAGGCTGTATATTTTCACCCTGCTTGTTTACCTTCTATGAAGAGTACATCATGTGAAATGCCAAGCTGGATGAAACACATGCTGGAATCAAGATTGCAGGGAGAACTATCAATAACCTCAGATATGCTGTTGACACCATCCTTTTGGCAGAAAGCAAAGGGGAATTGAAGAGCCTCTTGATGAAGGTGAAAGAGGAGAGTGAGAAAGCTGGCTTACTATTCAGCATTCAAAAAACTATGATTATGGTATCTGGTTCCAGCACTCCATGGCAAATAGATGGGGAAACAATGGAAACAGTAAGAGTCTTTATTTTCTTGGGCTCCAAAATCATTGCAGATGGCGACTGCAGCTATGAAATTAAAAGATGCTTGCTCCTTGGGGAAAAAAAAATTGAAAAACTTAGAAAGCATATCAAAAAGCAGAGACATTACTTTGCCAACAGAGGTCCATCTACTCAAAGCTATGGTTTTTCCAGTAGTCATGTATGAATGTGAGAGCCAGACCATAAAGATGGCTAAGTGCCAAACAATTGATTCTTTTGAACTGTGGTGTTGGAGAAGACTCTTGAGAGTCCCTTGGACTGCAAGGAGATACAACCAGACAATTCTGAAGGAAATAAGTCCTGGATATTCATTGGAAGGAGTGATGTTAAAAAAGCGGAAACTCCAATTCTTTGGCATCCTGATGCAAAGAACTGACTCAATTGAAAAAACCCTGATGCTGGGAAAGATTGAAGGTGGGAAGAGATGGGGATGACAGAGGATGAGATGGTTGGATGGCATCACCAACTCAATACATGATTTTAAGTAAGTTCCAGGAGTTGGTGATGGACAAGGAAGTCCTGCACAAGGCGTGTTGCACACCATGGGGTCACAAAAAGTCGGATATGACTGTGCCACTGAATTAAACTGAACTTTTATAAATTCCAGGGAGAAAAGCATCCTTTCCTCAAAAGAATTTTGTTCATGCTTAATATTCACTGTTTTGAGTATTATGCTCCTCTGAAAGTGCATCCTCACTATTGGGAAATGAATTATTCTTGGTTGTGATCAGCAGTAACACCAAGGCCTGTGTATCTTAAAGGAGAAAATAAAGGAGAGGGAGTTGGTATGATTGAATTAGGTTATTTGCTATGTCACCAAGTAGATGACTTTCTCTACACATTGTAGGCATATTGGAGTGAAAGGTGGACCTGGAGATGTATCAGTTAGTACAGTAATTTCTGAGGTAAAGAGTGGACCCAGGAGTAGGGTTGTGGCTCTGGACAGGTGGAGTAGATGTGGGATCAAGAGAGATGTTGAAGTGAAATAAGAGGACTTGCTGAAGAGGAGAGAGGGTAGTAATTTAGAAACACTCAATTTTCTTTCACCACAGGTGATTATGTGTATATATCTGCATGTGGAAGTGCTGGTGGTATGAGCATGAGGGTTTCTTTCCTGGTAGATTCCTTGGGCTTTATCATTAGTCTTTCTGCTGCTGGTGGGTAGTCAGGGTCAGGATTGGTGACTGGAGGGGATAATCTGTTGAGGCTATCATTTCATGTGATGGGAACACCAAATTGAAGTAGGTTTTTAGGTAGTGTTGGATGTTCTTCTGAAGATAGAAATATGTTATCCAGCTGATATTATTTTCACCAGAATACCCATTTTGAGGAAAATGTAATATGTTTCTGAGTTCCTCTTTGTTGAGACAGGCAAGGCAAATATGACAGAGGATTAAAATGCTGCAGGTGCTTAGATGGAGAGATTATAGTGATGAATTACAAAATATAAAGTGCATAAAATAGTTAACTAATAAGGACTTACTCTAGCACAAGGAACTCTCTTAAAGTCCCTAATGACCTATATGGGAAAAGAATCCTAAGAAAGTGGAGATATATTTAGTTTGTTGTACAGTAGAAGCTAATACAACATTGTATTCTTTTGCAGTGTAAAAGAAATTAAAAATAGAATTTGTTTACTTAAAAAATATAAAGTGTACTTGAATAAATTAAAAAGAATGGTACTGAATTAAAAAGGTTTTGGAACATGGTTTAAGAATCCTCTCTGTTGTTTAGTTGCTAAGTTGTTTATTACTCTTTTGCAACCCTGTGTAGTGTAGACGGCCAGGTTCCTCTCTCCATGGGACTTCCCAGGCAAGAATAGTGGAGTGGGTTGCCATTCCTTCTCCAGGGGATC
>NW_011484848.1:1468-2374 GCF_000754665.1 Bison bison bison | reverse complement strand
TATAAAAATATAAAAAAGATTGGAAAGTTCGAACTTTAATGGTGGTGAATTTATTGTTTATATTTTGATCTAGTGGTATATCTCCCAATGGAACTGTAGAAGTTGATGTCTATTGTAGAGTTAGAAAAAAGCAATTGAAGGACTTCCCTGGTTGTCCAGTGGTTGAAACTTCACCTTCCATTGTAGGGGGTACAGGTTTCAGCCCTGCTTAAGGAGCTAAGATCCCACATCCCTCAAAGTCAAAAAAAAAAAAAGAAGCAGTATTGAAATAAATTCAGTAGACTTAAAAAAATGTTCCACATCAAAAAAAATCTTTAAAAAATGTAGTTGAGGAAGACATCAAACCCTGAACATTGTGGACACTGAGTGGGAAATGTGTTGGTTGCTGGAATTGCTAAGAATGAGAATAGTATGTGAGTAAAACCTGATGTGAAGAACTGACTCATTTGAAAAGACCCTGATTCTGGGAAAGATTGAGGGCAAGGGGAGAAGGGGATGACAGAGGACGAGATGGTTGGATGGCATCACCAACTCAATGGACATGAGTTTGAGTAGATTCCGGAAGTTGGTGATGGATAGGGAGGCCAGGCATGCCGTGGTCCATGGGGTCGCAAAGAGTTGGACAGGACTTAACTTAAAAGGTTGCTTGGGAGGCTGCCAGGGCCCACATTTCCTCTCAAATCCTGCAGCACCTGGGGCTTCCTTGCCTGGAAAGTCAGAGACAGATTAGAACTCAGAGATCATTTACATGGAGCTGTGGATGTTACCTATAGAATTTAGCCAGGACTGAGAGCTGCTGGTCGGAGAAGGCAATGGCACCCCACTCCAGTATTCTTGCCTGGAAAATCCCATGGATGGAGGAGCCTGGTAGGCTGCAGTCCATGGGATGGCGAAGAGTCGGACATG
>NW_011484848.1:420-811 GCF_000754665.1 Bison bison bison | reverse complement strand
CAGGCTCCTCTGTCCATGGGATTTTCCAGGCAATAGTACTGGAGTGGATTGCCATTTCCTTCTCCAAAGGATCTTCCCAACCCAGGGATCGAATCCGGGTCTCTCGCATTGTAGACAGACGCTTTACCATCTGAGAAGAAAGTAGGGAAGACCACTAGAGCATTCAGGTATGACCTAAATCAAATCCCTTATGATTATACAGTGGAAGTCAGAAATAGATTTAAGGGACTAGATCTGATAGACAGAGTGCCTGATGAACTATGGACTGAGGTTCGTGACATTGTACAAGAGACAGGGATCAAGACCATCCCCATGGAAAAGAAATGCAAAGAAGCAAAATGGCTGTCTGGGGAGGCCTTACAAATAGTCTGTGAAAAGAAGAGAAGTGAAA
>NW_011484848.1:0-320 GCF_000754665.1 Bison bison bison | reverse complement strand
TCGTCATGGTAAGGAGCAGTGGCTGCGCTTTGCTGGAGCAGCTGTGAAGAGATACACCACCTCCAAGGTAAGAGAAACCCAAGTAAGATGGTAGGTGTTGAAAGAGGGCATCAGAGGGCAGACACACTGAAACCATAATTACAGAAAACTAGTCAATCTAATCACACTAGGACCACAGCCTTGTCTAATTCAATGAAACTAAGCCATGCCCGTGGGGCCACCCAAGATGGGCGGGTCATGGTGGAGAGGTCGGACAGAATGTGGTCCACTGGAGAAGGGAATGGCAAACCACTTCAGTATTCTTTCCCTGAGAACCCCAT
>NW_011484847.1:4355-5349 GCF_000754665.1 Bison bison bison | reverse complement strand
CAAATGATGATGAGAGAAAGAAATTGGCTGTTTATATAAAAATTAAAAATAGTAAAAACTATTCTAGATTCTAAGAAGTCAGGATAATTGTTACTTTGTGGAATACTGGTAGTCAGCATGAGTGGGACTCCCAGGGTGTTGATAATGTCTGTTTATTTACTTATATACTGGCTATACAAATGTAATCACTTTGTAAAATATTGAACCACGCTTTTATGATGTGTACCTTGTTTATGGATATGAAAGTTCGACAAAATATTTACAAAATGTGAATTCTTTAGTGCTTACAGAATATGTCATTTGTTTTTATATCCCTGACATCACTTAGTACAGTATATTTCATAAGGTAAGAAATCAATATTAAAATGATTCATGGTCATAAAGACATCTTAAGTTAGATATACTTTGTGCTCTAATCTTGTTAATAGTTTCATGCATGTTATGTGTTATTCATTAAATACACATTATTGGATGTGTTCTGTGTTGGAAACTGTCCTGAAACATTTCAAATTTGAGGTTTGTGCAATCATGAATAAAATATTATGCAGTTGACCCTTGAACAATTTGGGGGTTGTGGTACCAACTTTCCTTGCAATAAAAAATAACATGTAACTTTATTGTTACCTTGCATTTCTGCAATTTCACATTCTCTGATTTAACCAATCTGGGATCATGTAGTACTGTAGTATATATCATCGAAAAAAAATAAAGGTACAATTAGACTTACAAAATTCAAAGATCAACTGTATATAATCTGATGCAGTACTGAAAAACAAGGATATTCAAGGAAATGAATTTCTAAAAATTCATAAAGCTATTCTGGCAACCCACTCCAGTACTCTTGCCTGGAAAATCCCATGTACAGAGGGGCCTGGTAGGCTGCGGTCCATGAGGTTGCTGGGAGTCTGACACAACTGAGCGACTTCACTTTCACTTTTCACCTTCATGCATTGGAGAAGGAAATGGCAACCCACTCCAGTGTTCTTGCCTGGAG
>NW_011484847.1:0-465 GCF_000754665.1 Bison bison bison | reverse complement strand
GCTAAATACTGATCTTTTGATGTTCAGACTGCCTGCTCCTTCTGTTGCAAAGTAGCATAGAGCCTGACTTCCCCTCCTGCCTTCTTGGAGCAGTTTTCTGAGTTACTAGGATGCTGACTCCTGGACTCAGAGTCCTAAACATTCCCACCAAATGAAAGAACTCTCTACTTTTAGGTCAGATGTCTTTTTTTTTTTTCAATCAACACTATCAAAGAAAAACAAATCTCTTTATTTCCTCCTGCATTTTCAACAAGGACCCTGTGGGGGAGTGTGTAATTTCCACAGTTTTGTCTCATGGCAGCAAAAATTTGAAGCGACAGATGGAGCAGTGTTACAGCTCTGTTTTATTTAGAAAGCAAAGGAAAATGCATCCTCGAGGTGTGAGGGCAGGTTGATCCAAAAGAGAAGAGAAGAGAAGTCTCTCCTCCTCAATTTGGGCTCCTCTTATTATATGTCTTTTCCTCC
>NW_011484846.1:22907-23472 GCF_000754665.1 Bison bison bison | reverse complement strand
CTCCACCCCAGTCTGTTAGATCAGCCATGTTTCCTATCATGCTTTTTTTTTTTTTTTTTAATGGAAGCAGCCTCTTTTTATTTATTTTTGGTCGTGCTGGGTCTTCATTGCCGCGGGAGCCTTTCTCTGGTTGCGTGCGCGGGCTTCTCTCTGCAACGGCTTCTCTTGCTGTGGGGCTCAGTAGTTTGCATGGGCTTCGTTGCCCCATGGCACGTGGGATCTCCCCATATCAGGGATGAAACCCGTGTCCCCTGCATTTGCAGGCGGATCCTTCACCAGGGAGCCGCCCGGGAGGTCCTCCATCACACTTTTAAAAGCTAGTTTTATTTATCTGTTTTTGGCCGTGCTGGGTCTCTGTTGCTGTAGGGCGTTTCTTGAGCTGCAGAGCAGGGGCTGCTCGGGTCGCTCCTTGCAGCGTCGTCCCTTGTTGCAGAGCGCAGGCTCTCGGGCGCACGGGCTCAGTAGGTGCAGCTCCTGGGCTCCAGAGCGCAGGCTCAGTAGTTGTGACGCACGGGCTTCTTTGCTCCCTGGCACGTGGGATCCTCCCGGACCAGGGATCAAACCT
>NW_011484846.1:20018-20866 GCF_000754665.1 Bison bison bison | reverse complement strand
GAAGTGACTTAGCAATAGCAATACATATATCCACTCTTTTAAAGCTGCTTTTCCCAACTAGGCCATTACACAGTATTGGGTGGAGTTACCTGTGCTGTACAGCAGGCTCTCTTATTAGTTACTTTATATGTTGTAGTGTGTATATGGGGTTTTGGGAGAGTATGTTTGTAAGTGCCCAGGCTCAATCCTTTATATTTCACTGGCAGTCTCAAAAAAGACTTTCAATCTTTCATTGAATTGAAAAGAAATATTGCAGCTGCAGTAATAAATATGTTGAATGGACAGAGCAAACAGCCATACGTGGCAACACTCCTTCACCGAATCCAGGCAGGGAGACCCGAGCTCAGCAGGAAGCTTGGCTCCGCACAGTTTAACCAGGGAACGCTGTTTGTGGTGGTCACCGTGGACGGGGAAGACACCCAGGGACGGAAGACATGATGGTGACGTTTGGCCTGATGAACCGTGACCCGTGCATCACGTCTACACTGCAGAGTTCACGTGGACGTGAATCTTTATCCATTTTTTAACGAAATGAGGCAGAAACCGGAGGACATCAGGAATGGTGTGACGCAGCGGAGGGCGAATCCAGGACTTGCCGCCCCCTGGGGGACCCTCGCTCTTTCTGGGGGCGGCTCGGTGTTGGCGCTCACAAGGTGGGGAACAGCCAGGGATGACTGGCAGGCCGACTGCAGGCTGTTGTAGGAAAATGCCGGGACCTCACCCGAGGGGTCGCACGCTTCTCCAGCGACGTGACGCTGGGATTCTGCCACGAGCAGGGATGGCGCGGAGGAGAGGAGCGCCCGCCCGGACGGGCGGCCAGGACGTGCAGCGGCGCAGTGGCCACCAGG
>NW_011484846.1:17651-19255 GCF_000754665.1 Bison bison bison | reverse complement strand
TTGCATCAGGTGGCCAGAGTATTGGCGCTTCAGCTTCAGCATCAGTCCTTCCAATGAATATTCAGGGTTGATTTCCTTTAGGATGGACTGGTTGGATCTCCTTGCAGTCCAAGGGACTTTTCAAGTCTTCTCCAACACCATAGTTCAAAAATATCAGTTTTTTGGTGCTCAGCCATTGAAATAAAAAGACGCTTGCTCCTAGAAAGAAAAGCTATGACAAATCTAGACAGCATATTAAAAAGCAGAGACATAACTTTGCTGACAAAGGTCTGTATAGTCAAAGCTATGGTTTTTCCCAGTAGTCATGTAATGGATGTGAGAGTTGGACCATGAAGCAGGCTAAGCACCAAAGAATTAATGCTTTGAACTGTGGTATTGGAGAAGACTCTTGAGAGTCCCTTGAACTGCACGGAGATCCAACTAGTCAATCCTAAAGGAAGTTAACCCTGAATATTCACTGGAAGGACTGACGCTGAAGCTGAAACTCCAATCCTTTGTCCACCTGATGCAAAGAGCTGACTCATTGGAAAAAACCCTGATGTTGGGAAAGATTGAAGGCAGGAGGAGAAGGGGACGACAGAGGATGAGGTGGTTGGATGGCATCACTGACTCGATGGACATGAGTTTGAGCAAGCTCCGGGAGACGGTGAAGGACAGGGAGGCCTGTGTGCTGCAGTCCATGGCATCGCAATGAGTTGGACACGACTGAGCTACTGAACGACAACAACAGCCTTCTTTATGGTCCAACTCTCACACCCATACATGACTACTGTAAAAGCCATAGGTTTGACTAGACGGACCTTTTCAACAAAGTGATGTCTCTGTTTTTTGATACACTGTTTTTTGATACATAGCTTTTCTTCTAAGGAGCAAGTGTCTTTTAATTTCATGGCTGCAGTCACTGTCCGCAGGAGCCCAAGAAAATAAAGTCTGTCACTGTTTCAACTTTTTCCCCATCTATTTGCCATGAAGTGATGTGACTGGATGCCATGATCTCCAGGTGGTGCAGGCCACGCCCTCTGCCCCTTGCTCTCTGCCCCTGCCTGCCCAGGGGCCTTGGGTCTGGGCAGAGCCTCCTGCTGGCCCAGTGCATGCATTGCTACTGGCGGCCACACGGTGGCAGCAGAGCCCAACATATTTAGGGGCCCAGTCCCTTAAGATCATAAAGTGGAAGTGAGAAATAGATTCAAGGCACTAGATCTGATAGACAGAGTGCCTGATGAACTATGGACAGAGGTCTGTGACATTGTACAGGAGACAGGGATGGAGACCATCCCCAAGAAAGAGAAACGGAAAAAAGCAAAACGGCTGCCTGAGGAAACCTTACAAATAGCTCTGAAAAGAAGAGATGTGAAAAGCAAAGGAGAAAAGCAAAGATATACCCATTTGAATGCAGAGTTCCAAAGAATAGCAAGGAGAGATAAGACAGCTAGTGGAGGTGATGGAATTCCAGTTGAGCTATTTCAAATCCTGAAAGATGATGCTGTGAAAGTGCTTCACTCAATATGCCAGCAAATGTGGAAAACTCAGCAGTGGCCACAGGACTGGAAAAAGTCAGTTTTCATTTCAATCCCAAAGAAAGGCAATGCCAAAGAATGCTCAAA
>NW_011484846.1:17163-17546 GCF_000754665.1 Bison bison bison | reverse complement strand
GCTATGCAGATGACCACCCTTATGGCAGAAAGTGAAGAAGAACTAAGGAGCCTCTTGATGAAAGTGAAAGAGGAGAGTGAAAAAGTTGGCTTAAAGCTTAACATTCAGAAAACTAAAATCATGGCATCCAGTGCCATCACTTCATGGGAAATAGATGGGGAAACTGTGGAAACAGTGTCAGACTTTATTTTTTTGGCCTCCAAAATCATTGCAGATGGTGATTGCAGCCATGAAATTAAAAGATGTTTACTCCTTGGAAGGAAAGTTATGACCAACCTAGACAGCATATTAAAAAGCAGAGACATTACTTTGTCAACAAAGATCCATCTAGTCAAGGCTATGTTTCTTCAAGTAGTCATGTAAAGATGTGAGAGTTGGATTAT
>NW_011484846.1:10704-16463 GCF_000754665.1 Bison bison bison | reverse complement strand
GGGAAATATTGAAGGCAGGAGGAGAAGGGGACGACAGAGGATGAGATGGTTGGATGGCATCACCGACTGAATGGACATGAGTTTGAGTGAACTCCGTGAATTGGTGATGGACAGGGAGGCCTGGCGTGCTGCAGTCCATGGGGTCGCAAAGAGTCGGACGCGACTGAGCGACTGAACAGTCACAACAGCCTTCTTTATGGTCCAACTCTTACATCCATACATGATTACTGTAAAACCCATAGGTTTGACTGGACGGACCTTTGTTGGCAAAGTGACGTCTCTGTTTTTTAATATGCTGTCTAGATTTATCATAGCTTTTCTTCCAAGGAGCAAGTGTCTTTTAATTTCATGGCTGCATTCACAGTCCTCAGGAGCTCAAGAAAATAAAGTGTGTCACTGTTTCTACTTTTTCTGCGTGTATTTGCCATGAAGTGATGGGACCGGATGCCACGATCTCCAGGCGGTGCAAGCCATACTCTCTGCCCCTGCCTGCTCAGGGCCCCGGGTCTCGGGCGGGCCCAGTCTCGGGCGGGCCCAGTGCATGCAGTGCTGCTTGTTGCCACACGGTGGCAGCAGAGCTCAATACATTCAGGGGCCCAACGCCCTCCTCATGGGGCTTCCCCGGCACCAACGCTGGGAGTGGCCAGAGGGGACGCTGCACCGACCAGCCCCAGGTTCCCGAGCCCTAGGTCCCCCGGACGCCACCCCTAGGTTCAGCCTGGACCCCGACCCTTGCCGGGCTGAGCTCACGGCCGCGGGTCACTGGGGGCTGCGGTGGCTGCACCCGTATTGAGTGCCCACTGAGGGCAGCGTTTGGAGAATTCAAGGACACTGGGCCCCCACAGTGAGACTGGTGCTTGGGGAACAGGAAGAGAACCCCCTCCCTGTCACCTCTCCCGCATCTTCGGGGTGGGTGTTCCTGTGTGGCAGGAGCGGGCGCCTGGTCCCTGCCTGGCAAGGGAGCCTGAGCCTGTGGGGGTGATGCGGGCCTCCGGGGGGGTCTGGTGGTGCCAGTTTGCGGGGGAAGCTGCCGCGTGAAGGACTCAGATTGGAGCAGAGGGGCTGGGGGCCCCAGAGCCTTCTCCGGCTCTCGCACCTGCGCACACGCGTGGCGGGTCTGTCCCGAGAGAGCCAACAACCTGAGGGGAAACCTTGGCCCTGGTCTTACAGTGCCGGCGGCGAGTGGTGCCTGCAGCGCTGAGAAGGCTGCTCGACGTGACGCGCAGCTGGCTTTGCACCTGTGGAGAGGAGGGTCCTTCCCGTCCCCATGGAGAGTCTCGCTGAGGCCTGGGACGCGTGCTGGCTCTTGGGCTGCATCACAAACAGCCCAGCCCGTGTCCGACTGACTGTCCCTCCAGGCGTGTGGTCAGGGGTTAGGCTCAGCTGACATCCTTGGCTCCTCAGGGCACTGAAGGGTCACTAGAACGTGACTGCTGCCAGCTGGTTGTTCGCAAACCTCGGCGGTATATTGGGGTTCCCTCACCTCAGTGACTCAGACTGTAAATAATCTGTCTGCAATGCAGGAGACCTGGGTTCGATTCATGGGTGGGGAAGATCCCCTGGAGGAGGGAGTAGCAACCCACTCCAGTGTTCTTGCCTGGAAAACTCCATAGACAGAGAAGCCTGGTGGGCTACAGCCCAGGGGGTTGCAAAGTGTGGGACAGGACCTAGTGACTAACACTTTCACTTTCAATTCCAATGGTCCCTCCAGCTGGAGGTTGGAAGCCTCACACCGGGGCTCACACCTCCCACTGTCCCTCTTTATTTATTTATTTTTATTTTTGCGTGTCATCCTTGCGCAGGGGCCATGCTAATCTTCTCTGTATCGTTCCAATTTTAGTGTATGTGCTGCCGAAGCGAGCACGCTCTTGATTATGTCTCTTTAAAGATTTACTTTCTCTAGGTAGCATTAGCTTATTTTTGTGCCTTGTTTTACATCCCTGGATATGTTCCAGTGTCTCCTGGTTTAAGTATATGGGGACTTGGATAGAATTTGTATCCTGCTGTTGTGTGAAAATTCTATACATCTTAATTATGTTAAATTGGTTCACAGTGCTTTTCAGGTCTACTATATCCTTCTACTTTTCTGTCTATTCATTCTATTAAGTTTTGAGAGTTTGGTGTTGAAACTCCAACTAAAAATCTTTATTTACTTAAAGAATAATTGTAATATACAGTGGGACCATAGGCAACTTTGTTCTGTATTTTCCAAGTCTTCTGTAAATGTGTTATCAAACTTTCATAATTTAAAAAATAGAAAAGAAAAAATATTGTTTCATATGTTCAATGTATTTCTACTTCTGTATGCCTTACAGCATGCATGCGTGCTAAGTCACTCCAGTCGTGTCTGACTCTTTGCGACCCCATGGACTGTAGCCCACCAGGCTCCTCTGTCCACAGGATTCTCCAGGCAAGAATACTGGGGTGGGTTGCTATGACAGGGGCTCCAGGGGCTCTTCCCGACTCAGCCATCGAACCCAGGTCTCCTACGGCCACGGCATCGCAGCCTGATTCTTTACTGCGGAGCCACCGGGGAAGACGCCCCCCTATGGCGTGCTCACCACCAGAAACTCAGTTTCCATCCGTCACGGTAGAGTTGGCCCCCTTTACTCGTCTTGCCTTTCCCACGCCCTCATCCCCTCCCCGTAACCTCTGCTCTGGTCATTGACCCAGTGGGCCTTCATAGCGTGCGGTTCGATCTCATCTCCGCACATTGGTTATTTTTGAGCTCTCTTCTTGTAGTTGATTTCTAATTTCATGCTATTGCGATTGGAAAAGACGCTTGATAAGATCTCGACCTTCTTAAATGTATTGAGACTTGTTCTGTGTCCCAAGACACGATCTGGCCTTGAGGAAGTAGCACGTGTGCTTGAGAAGAACGTGTGCTCTGCTGCGTTTGCACGGAAGGTTCTGTACAGGCCTGTCAAGTCCATCTGGCCCGGCATTTCAGTAAAGCCACGGTCTCCTTGTTGACTTTCTGGTCTGTCCACTGACGTGAGCGGCTGTGAGAGTCCCCGACGATCACTGCACTGCTGTCACTTCCTCCCTTTTGGCCTACTAATGATTGCTTTATATATCCTGGTGCTTCTCTATCAGGCCTTCCTGGCGGTGTGTGGGCTCCAGAGCCCGGGGGCGCAGTACTCACGGTGCACAGCCTTAGTTGCTGCATGGTGTTCGGGATCTGCCCAGACCAGGGACTGAAACTGCCTCCCCTGCCTTGCAGGGGAGATTCTTAACCAGATTCTTAACCGTGGACCACGGGAAGTCCCACCTGTCATGTCTTCTTGATGAGCTGTCCCCTTTATCATTATACGCAGTCCATCTTTGTCCCTTGTCACCGTTTTGCCTTGAAGTCTCTTGTCTGATATGAGCGTAGCTACGCACAGTTTGTTTTGGCTGTGCTCGCGGTTTCATGTTCCTTCCCTTCCTGCTGAGCCTGTTTGTCTGCAGAGCTGAGCTGAACTGAGTCTCCGGAGGCAGCATATAGTTGGGTTTTGTTTTTTAACCCATCTGGGCACTCTGTGTCATTTCATTAGTGAATTCAATCCATTCATATTTAAGGTGATCATTGGTAAGTGAGGGCTGAGGACTGCTATTTTTGTCTTATGGTTGTGCAGTCTCTCCACTGGGGCTTCCTGGTGGCTCAGTGGTAAAGAACCTGCCTGCCCATGCAGAAGCCATAAGAGACGTGGGTTCGATCCCTGGGTCAGGAAGATCTCCTGGAACCTGCTCCAGTATTCTTGCCTGGAGAATCCCACGGACAGGCAGGCTGCAGTCCAGAGGGTTGCAGATCAGAAAGCAACTTAGAACAATCTCTCCACTGCTTTTTCCCTTGTGTTCTCTCTACCATTTAGGGTTGGTGTTTTCTAGGATTTTTTTTTCTTTTTTTAATGTTTCCTGCCTCTGCTTTCAGTGTATGTCTTGTGGTCACCACGAGATTTGTGTAAAACGTCTCACGGATGAAACAGCCCTCGTTCTGCAGACACCATCTATTTTCATTTGTCAAACAGGGTCCATCGTCTTCCCCACATATTTTCGGTGTCTCAAAGTACTGCTTTTTATATTACGAGTTTGTTACCATGTTGAAGTGGCTACAGTTATTTTTCTGCTTTCCCCCTTATCCTTTATGCTATGGTAAAATGCTTAAAAGCCTATACTGTTAAAGAGCCGCAGATTTCCGGTTCTGTCTATTCACCACTTCACTCAGCTTTGTGCACTCTTGCCTTTTTGTTCCTGGTCGGAGATCTCCTTCCAACAGCTCCTGTGAGGCAGGTCTAGTGGTGATGGACTGTCTCAGCTTTTGTCTGTCTGCGGAAGCCTTTATTTCTCCTCCGTATCTGAATGATACCTTTGCTGGATAGAGGAACCTTTCGGTCTCTTGAGAATGCCATTCTGCTCTCTCCTGGCCAAGAGGGTTTCTGCTGATGAATCTGCTAGTAGCCTAAGGGGGTTCCTTTGTAGGTGACCATCTTTTTTTCTGGCTGTCTTTAAAATTCTTTGTCATTGGCTTTTGACAATTTGATATAAGGTGCTTGGAAGGTCTTTTGTGTTGAGGTAACTGGGTGTTCTCTCAGCTTCATGGACTTCTGGACCCGCTTTCTTCCCAGGTTTGGGAGGCTCTCAGCTGTTCTCTTTCTTTCTCGGCTGCACTGAGTGCCTTGCGGGATCTTAGTTCCCGGACCAGGTATCAAACCTGGGCTTGAGGTAGTAAAAGTGCCAAGAGTTAGCCACTGGTCTGCCAGGGAACGCCCAGCTATGGTTTCCTTAAATAAACACCCTGCTCGTTCCCTCTTGCTTTTTCCTGTGGGATTCCCTCACCCTCACTTTGCTCTTCTTAAAAGTCAACTGGAGCTCACAGAGCTTCTCCATTTTCGGTGTCACGATTCTTTTTCCTCTTCTGCCTGTGTCTCTGCCTTTAAGCTCACTAATTCTCCTTTCCACGCAGGCTGCTGCGTTTCAAGTGCTTTCTAACGCGTCTTTCATCTCATTGACTGAATTCCTCGGCTCCAGCCCTGCTCTTTCGTTAGTTTCTCACTAAGGTTTTAATCTTCCTGGTAGATTATTTTTTGTGTTCATTAAATTTATTTCTGAGCTCACTGAAGTGACCCTCTGAGTTTCCTGTGGCTCGTCGAGTCTCCGTGACAGCTATGTGACTTGCCCGTCAGTTAACTCTCCATACTCCGTGACTTTAAGCTTGGTTTCTGGAGAATCGTCTTCTCTTTGTGGGACAATGTCCCGGCTTCTTCCCGGGACTGGGAGGGGGAATGGGGGTTCCTGATCGGCACCTTCCAAGTGGTGTGAAAGTCGCTCAGTCGTGTCTGACTCTTTGCGACCCCATGGACTGTAGTCCACGGAATTCTCCAGGCCAGAAGACGAGTGCGTAGCCGTGCCCGTCTCCAGGGGATCGAACCCAGGCCTTCAGCTCTGCGGGCTGACTCTGCTCGCTGAGTCCCAGGGAAGCCCCGGCGGTGGTTTGGATCACAGCCCGCCCTCCCTTCCGTCCGGCAGGCGGCGCAGCGCAGGTCTCTGGCCTCGGCGCCCGCGGGCTCGGTTCCGCTAGGGAGGCGCCGCCGCCGCCTCTGTCGGGGGTCGCTGGAGCCCCGTCTTTGCCCCTTGTGCCTTCGGGGTCGTGGGTGCCCCGCTGCTGCCAGTGTCTCTGGCGTCAGCACTTGGAGCCCGGGGAGGGTGGGTTTTGCTCCGCTGCTCCCCGCCGCCCCCCCGCCTCTCCACACCGCCGCCGCTGCCGCGGGGAGACAGAC
>NW_011484846.1:6265-10360 GCF_000754665.1 Bison bison bison | reverse complement strand
GCTAGAAGCGCGGCGGGCTGGGCCTCTCCGGTGCCCCCGTGCGTCGGGCAGCTGGGGCGCTTTTGCTGGTTGCGGACTGAAGGGACCCAGGCTGCTCTCGCTGCCCCTTGCTGCTGACCGCCCCCGCCCCGGACGGCCAGGCCGGCCCAGCGGCCTTTGGCTGTGCTCCGTGGCGGACAGCAGGCATGGCCAGCCCTGTCCCTGCGAAGGGCAGGGTGACTCCCCACGCCCGCCCCCGGGCCGCCTGGACCCCTTCTCAAAGGGGTCCGTCCATAGGCCCAAAGTCCCAGCTGCAAGGCCGGACCCCAGGACGACGGGGCTCGTCCGTCCATAGTGAGAGCCCGCCGATCCTACAGAAACCGCAGGGGCATCAGGCGGAACCGTGGACTGCTCCCGGCCCCCGATATGGACTTATCGCTGTTCCTGGGACTGCTCGGTGGGTGGAGCTAGGGCTGTACATGTGTGAACACAGGCACTCTCACACACACACCACACGTGCTCACGTCCAGGTCTGTGCCTCTTGCCGGAGACCCCCTCTCTAGAGCCGAGGGCTGGCTGGGCGTGGCCACCGGGGGCGCTGTCTGCGTGAAATCACGTGGTGCGGGAACACACAGGGCTGTGTGCAGTTCTGCACACGAGATTCTTCGGGGTGTGCGAGTGAAGAGAGCACGCTCCTAGCCCCAGGCCAGCTCGAGAGAGAGCACGGGGGGCTCCAGTCCCTCCATGAAGCAGCGACCGGAGAGTGGCTGCTCCCTACCCGCAGTCTGCGCTCAGGGTCTGTAAAACAGGCGGGCGCAGGAGGAAGCCCCCTGCGCGGGGTGTGGGGGGTGTTGCCCTCCGCTTGGGGGAGGGGAGCATCTCCGTAGTTGTGGGGTTCTTCTGCAGGGAGAGCTGTCTCTTCTCTCCCATTAAAATTTTTTCATTCAATGCCTTACTCTGAATCCATCATGTGGTTATGTCAGTGTGGACTCAGGGCATTTATGTACACTGTGAGGTCTAGAGGAATACCCAGACGGTGGTCCGTGTGCCAGTAGGGGCTGCCCTGGGACCCCTCGGTCTATTGCATTAGGCCTCACAGTTCAGTCCAGTCGCTCAGTCGTGTCCGACTCTTTGCAACCCCGTGGAGTGCAGCAGGCCAGCCCTCCCTGTCCATCACCAACTCCTGGAGCCTGCTCAAACTCATGTCCATTGAGTCGGTGATACCATCCAACCATCCCATCCTCTGTCGTCCCCCTTCTCCTCCCACCTTCAATCTTTCCCAGCATCAGGGTCTTTTCAAATGAGTCAGTTCTTCGCATCAGGTGGCCAGAGAATTGGAGTTTCAGCTTCAGCACCAGTCCTTCTAATGAATATTCAGGACTGATTTCCTTTAGGATTGACTGGTTGGATCTCCTTGCTGTCCAAGGGACTTTCAAGAGTCTTCTCCAAAGAGACACAGATGTATAGAACAGTCTCGTGGACTCTGTGGGAGAGGATGAAGGTGGGATGATTTGGGAGAATGGCATTGAAACATGTATATTGACATATGTGAAACGAATCGCCAGTTCAGGTTTGATTCGTGATACAGGATGCTTGGGGCTGGTGCACTGGGATGACCCAGAGGGATGGTATGGGGAGGGAGATGGGAGGGGGGTTCAGGATGGGGAACACATGTACACCCGTGGGGGATTCATGTCAGTGTATGGCAAAACCAATACAATATTATACAGTAAAAAAAAAAAAAAAAAGGAAACTACAGAAAAAAAAAGTCTTGTCCAATACCACAGACCAAAAGCATCAATTCTTCGGTACTCAGTTTCCTTTATGATCGAACTCTCACACCCATACATGACTACCAGAAAAACCATAGCTTTGCCTAGACATACCTTTTCTGGCAAAGTAATGTTTCTGCTTTTTAATATGCTGCCCAGGTTGGCCATAGCTTTCCTTCCAAGGAGCAAACAATTAGACCTCACAGTGTAAACACCATTGTGTCCACGTGTGCATGTGATGACGCAGGTCGGCCACCAGGGGGCCCCCGAGTCTCGCCCTGGGGTCCCTGCAGGGACAGGACCGGGCGTAGGAGCCACGTCCAGACAGGCGGACCTGCCAGTGTGACCTGAGCCCTGGAGCCCTGCCCAGCAGACGCGCTCAGCCTGCCCTGCCTGGCGTGCCTGGCCACCTGCTTCTAAAGTCTTCCGTTTTCTTTTTTTAAGCAATGTATTTATTTAAATTTGAGGATAATTGCTTTACAATATGGTGATGGTGTTTGCTCTCCATGGACACGAATCGGCCACAGGCGAACCTGCACCCCTTCCTCCCGAGCTCCTCCCCCCCAGATTGTCACAGGGCACCCAGTTTGTTCTCCTCAGTGTGTCAGGAATTGCATTTTGTTTTTATTTGATGTTATGGAGGGAACTGTGTCTGCCCAAACTCGGATGTTGCAGCCCTAACCTCCAGGAGCTCAGATTGTGCTGAACTTGGAGATGGGCCTTTATGGAGGTAATCGAGTTGAGATGCAGTCCCTGGGGTGGCCCCAACCCAGTCTGGCTGGTGTTCTCCTAAGAGGAGGACGTAGGACACAGACAGGCCCGGGGGGTGCCCGGGAGAGGACGTGTCTACACGCCACGGCCTTGGGAGGAGCCCAGTGAGGACGTGTCTACACGCCACGGCCTTGGGAGGAGCCCCAGTTCTCTGGCCTCCAGGACTGGGAGGTGCAGTCCACTTTCTGCTGCCTGGAGTCTGGTGCTGATCACAACAGCCCAAGCGGGCCGGAACCCTGTCCTGATGGGGTCTGCCGGGTCCTCGAGTGTGCAGAGCCCCGTCTCTCTTCTCTTTTGGACCGCTCTGGGCCCTGGCCTCTTGCACGCCCGCTTCTTTGGGAGATGAGTCCCGTGGTGTGGCCTGTTTGCTGCAGGGTCCAGGGCACCTGGTGTTTCTGGCCCACATCCTCTTGCCTGGGGTCTCTGCGCTGCCTTGGAAGCTCAGTTGCTTCAGTCATGTCTGACTCTTTGTGACCCCATAGAGTGTAGCCTGCCAGGCTCCCCTGTCTGTGGGATTCTCCAGGCAAGAACACTGGAGTGGGTTGCCATGCCCTCCTCCAGGGGATCTTGCTGATCCAGGGGTCGAACCTGCATCTCCTGTGACGCCTGCATGTGACCCCCCTGCTGTGACTTCGCCAACACGAATCCTCGCTCTGGCTGGGTCCTGTGTGCTACCTGTCTGTTTTGACTTCCTTGTCAAACCTTTTTCAGTTCTAGGAGATCTTTTCAAATCTCTTGGTTTATCTCAAACTTTTATCTTATTTTGTCATGTGCTTATCTTTAGAAAGTGCATTATCTTTAGAAAACGACCCTAGACTTCCCCTGAGTGTTCTGTGTCTGATGGTTCTGATAACTGGCTTTTCCTCTCCCTGGGGCCTGACTCTGTGGTTCCTCATTTCACAGGAAACGACAGTTGGTTTCTTGTTTTTCTTCCTTGTGATTTTCGTAGTGGGCTTCCGTCCTCAGATCTCTGTCGCGAGCATTCTTTGAGGCTGAAGGCTGAGTGCCCCGGGTACTCAGGGAGCGATGCTTGTGTCTGCCAGGGCAGTGCTCCCCTCAGCCACCCGCCTCTCACTGGCCATCACAGTGTCCATTCAGAACCACCCCCCCCGCCGGCCCTGATACCGACGGGCCACCCAGGCCCCAGACCCAGACTCAGGCTTGGTCCTGCCCTGTCGCAGATGGGCTCGGGGCCTGGAGTGCTGCTGGGTGGGCGCTGCCCGTGGTCCCTGCAGGAGAGCTGGTGAGTCTGCATGTCTGTGATGGACCTGCTCACTCAGAACCGAGTCCTGGCGGGGCCCCAAGAGCAGCTCTGAGCCCCGGCCCCAGTGCAGCTCCAGGGGCACCCCTGTCCCCCTGACTCAGTTCCAGACTTCCCACATGGTGCCCACAGAGCCCCTGCCCAGAGCCCCAGGGCTGTGCAGAGGGCTCTGATGCCCCAGGTTTGGCAGAGCGGCAAAGGTGCAGAATGGCCCCCAGGGGGCACCAAGCCTCGCCTCGGGACACCCGGTGTGACCACCTGCCGGGGGCCTGCTGCGCCGTGGGATGGGCTGCAGGGTAGGGCCTGGATGCC
>NW_011484846.1:0-4030 GCF_000754665.1 Bison bison bison | reverse complement strand
GTGGCATGGGCCGGGGTCTGTGGGGCTCTGGGTGGGTGGGAGGCCCAAATGCGTGTCTGGACCCAGGTCCAGGCTCAGTCCTGACAAAGTGTGACCCAGTCTGAGCGGGTGTCACTGTGCAGAGCTCTGAGGCTCCAGTGCCGGGGGCGATGCCTGGGGCAGGCCTGGCTTCTCCGAGCTGAGCAGGGTTCTCACTTGGGCGCCTCAGGAGCCCACACTGGACTCCCTCACCTGTGGGTCTCAGTGAGTGGCATGTCTACTAAGTCTGTGAGCCTGTGTGAGCTTTTGTGCCCCTGTGAGTCTGTGCACCTGTGTGAGTCTGTGTATCTGTGTGAGCCTTTGTACCTAGGTGAGACTGTGTGATCCTGTGTGAGTCAGTGTAACTGAGTGAGCCTCTGTGTCTGTGTGAGTCTGTGTGTCTCTGTGAGAATGTGTGCCCATGTGAGTCTGTGTGATCCTGTGTGAGCCTTTGTACCTAGGTGAGACTGTGTGATCCTGTGTGGGTCTGTGTATCTGTGTGAGCCTTTGTGCCTGTGTGAACCTGTGTGTCTCTGTGAGTCTGTCTGTGTGAGCCTTTGTGCTTGTGTGAGTCTTTGTGCTTGTGTGAGCCGAGGTGCCAGTGTCAGTCTGTGTGTCTGTGTGTCTGTGTGAGTCTGTGAGCCTTTATGAGCCTGGCTGCCTGTCTGTACCTATGTGATCCTGTGTGAGCCTGTGTACCCGTGTGAACCTGTGTGTCTGTGTGAGCCTGTGAGCCTGTGTGAGCCTGTGGGTCTGTGTGAGCCTGTGTGCCTGTGTGAGCCTGTGGGTCTGTGTGAGCCTGTGGGCCTGTGTGAGCCTGTGGGTCTGTGTGAGCCTGTGGGCCTGTGTGAGCCTGTGGGTCTGTGTGAGCCTTTGTGGTCCTGGTTGCCTGTCTGTGCCTGTGTGATCCTGTGAGAGCCTGGGTCTCTCTGTGAGCCTGTGTGAGTCTGTGGTCTCTGTGGGTCTGGGTGCCTCTGTAAGTGGTGCTGTATGGGTTTGTTTGCCTGTACGTCTGTGCTTCTGTGAGACTGTATGGGTCAGTGTTTGTCCAAGTGTGTTTGTATGAGTCTGTGTTAGTCTGTATGTCTCTGTGATCCCGTGTGGCTGTGTGAGTCTGTGTGCTCTTGTATGAGCCTGTGTTCCTATGTGAGTCTGTGTGATTCTGTGTGAGCATGAGAGCCTGTGAGCCCTTGTGAGCCTAGTTGCCTATCTGTGCCTTTGGGCTCCTGTGTAAGTCTGTCCTGTGAATCTGTGGGTCCTGTGGGTGCCTCTGTAAATAGTGCCTCTATGAGTCTGTTCTTCTGTGAGTCTGTGCCTCTGAGGCGATACGAGTCAGCCTGTGTCCATGTGAGTCTGTGTGACTGTTTGTGTGCCTGTTTGAGTCTGTGTGCCTGTGTGAGCCTCTGAGCCTGTGTGAGCCTGTGACCCTGTGTGAGCCTGTGAGCCTGTGTGAACCTGTGAGTCCATGTGAGCCTGTGAACCTTTGTGAGCCTGTGTGAACCTGTGTGAGCCTGTGTGCCTGTGTGAGTCTATGGGACCCTGTGTAGGCCTGTGTGCCTGTGTGAGTCTGTGTACCTGTGAGGGTCTGCGTGCCTGTATAAGCCTGTGAGTCAGTTGTCTGTGTGAAATGTGAACCCGTGTGAATCTGTGTGCCTCTGTGAGCCTGTGTGCCTGTGTGAACCTGTGAGCCTGTGTGCCTGTGTGAATCTGTGGGATCCTGTGTAGGCCTGTATACCTATGTGAGCCTGTGAGCCAGTGTGCCTGTGTGAAATGTGAACCCGTGTGAATCTGTGTGCCTGTGTGAGCCTGTGTGCCTTGTAAGTCTGTGTGCCTATGAGAATGTGTGTATCTATTTGAGCTTGTGTGCCTGTGAGAATGTGTATCTGTGTGAGTCTGTGTGATCCTGTGGGAGCTTTTTTGCCTCTGTGAGTCCATGTGCCTCTGTGAGTCTGCGAGCCTGGTGTGTGAGTCTCTGTGCCTTTGTGATCCTATAAGCCTGTGTGAGCCTGTGAGCCCATGTGAGCCTATGAGCCTGTGAACCTGTGTGCATCTGTTCCCTGTGTGAGTCTATGAGCCTGTGAGAGCCTGTATGCCTGTGTGAACATGTGACCCTGTGTGCCTGTGAGCCTGTGAGAACGTGTTAATTGGTGTGAGCCTGTGAGCCCAGGTGAGTTTGTGTGCCTGTGACAATGTGTGTATTTGTGTGAGCCTGTGTGCTATGTGCCTGTGTGAGCCTGTCAATGTGTGTGAGCCTGTGTGCATATGTGAACCTGTGTAGGCCTGTGTGAGCCAGTGTGGCTGTCGGAGCCTGTCTAAGCCTGAGGCTGTGTGAGCCTGTGTGCCTGTGTGAGTCTGTGTGCCTGTGTGAGTCTGTGGGATCCTGTGTGAGCCTGTATACCTGTGTGAGTCTGTGTGCTTGTGTGAGCCTGTGTGTCTCTGTGAGTCTGTCTACCTGTGTGAGTTTATGTGCTGGTGTGAGCCTAGGTGCCAGTGTCAGTCTGTGTGTCTCTGTGAGTCTGTGTGCCTGTGTTACTCTGTGTGTGATCCTATGTGAGCCTTTGTGCCTGTGTGAGCCTGTGTGAGCCTGTGTCTGTATGAGCCTGTGTGTCTGTGTGAGCCTGGGTGTCTCTGTGAGTCTGTGTGAGCCTGTGTGCCTGTGTGAGCCTGTGTGCCTGTGTGAGCCTGTGTGTCTGTGTGAGCCTGTGTGCCTGTGTGAGCCTGGGTGTCTCTCTGAGTCTGTGTGAGCTTGTGTGTCTCTGAGTCTGTGTGAGCCTGTGTGCCTGTGGGAGCCTGTGTGCCTGTGTGAGCCTGTGTGTGTGAGCCTGGGTTCTTTGTGAGCCTGTGTGTCTGTGTGAGCCTGGGTGTCTGTGTGAGCCTGTGTGTCTGTGTGAGCCTGTGTGAGCCTGTGTGTCTTTGTGAGCCTGTGTGCCTGTGTGAGCCTGTGGGTCTGTGTGAGCCTGGGTGTCTGTGTGAGCCTGTGTGTCTGTGTGAGCCTGGGTGTCTGTGTGAGCCTGTGTGTCTGTGTGAGCCTGTGTGCCTGTGTGAGCCTGTGTACCTGTGTGAGCCTGTGTGTCTCTGTGAGCCTGTGTGTCTCTGTGAGCCTGTGGGTCTCTGTGAGTCTGTGTGAGCCTGTGTGCCTGTGTGAGCCTGTGTGTCTGTGTGAGCCTGTGTGTCTGTGTGAGCCTGTGTGTCTGTGTGAGCCTGTGTGCCTGTGTGAGCCTGTGTGTCTCTGTGAGCCTGGGTGTCTCTGTGAGTCTGTGTGAGCCTGTGTGTCTGTGTGAGCCTGTGTGTCTGTGTGAGCCTGGGTGTCTGTGTGAGCCTGGGTGTCTGTGTGAGCCTGTGTGAGCCTGTGTGTCTCTGTGAGCCTGTGTGTCTCTGTGAGTCTGTGTGAGCCTGTGTGCCTGTGTGAGCCTGTGTGTCTCTGTGAGCCTGTGTGTCTGTGTGAGCCTGTGTGTCTCTATGAGCCTGTGTGCCTGTGTGAACCTTTGTGCCTGTGTGAGTCTTTGAGCCTGTGTAAGCCTGTGTGTCTCTGTGAGCCTGTGTGCCTGTGTGAGCCTGTGTGAGCCTGTGTGCCTGTGTGAGCCTGTGTATCTGTGTGAGCCGGTGTGTCTGTGTGAGCCTGTGTGTCTCTGTCAGTCTGTGAGTCTGTGTGAGCCTTTGTGCCTGTGTGAGCCTGTGTGTCTCTGTGAGCCTGTGTGTATGTGTGAGCCTAGTGTCTGTGTGAGCCTGTGTGCCTGTGTGAACCTGTGTGCCTGTGTGAGCCTGTGTGTGTGAGCCTGTGTGTCTCTGTGAGCCTGTGTGTCTCTGTGAGCCTGTGGGTCTCTGTGAGTCTGTGTGAGCCTGTGTGCCTGTGTGAGCCTGTGTGTCTGTGTGAGCCTGTGTGTCTCTGTGAGCCTGTGTGCCTGTGTGAGCCTGTGTGTCTGTGTGAGCCTGGGTGTCTGTGTGAGCCTGTGTGTCTGTGTGAGCCTGGGTGTCTCTATGAGCCTGTGTGCCTGTGTGAACCTTTGTGCCT
>NW_011484845.1:8282-10146 GCF_000754665.1 Bison bison bison | reverse complement strand
CAATTGCACTCTTTAATTTTCCTATAAATTGAGAATATTCCTCCTCATGTCCTTGAATAATCTTAACAAATGAACCATCAGAGTTAGCGCTATCAACCTTTGCCCATGCCCTGCAGGCAGTTTCTTTAATGAAATGTAACATCTCAAGGGTAACATTAGCTAATTGCGCCATTACATCAGCCATAGTCCCTGTTCCAGTCAGTATATCATAGGTTAAATTGGCAGGGTTACCACGAGATTGCTGGTCAATCATCAGCTGTTGGGCCTCATCACCAACCCACATTTGCCACTGCAGTAATTGTTGAGGATTTAAAACCATCTTTGCTACTTGAAAAAAATCATATGGCATCCATGGTCAGCCCATCCTCTGAGAAATTCTATACAGTAAGGAGAAATAGGTCCATACAGAGTACATGCTTTCTTAAAGCTAGACAACATGCTAAAATCTATACCGTCCCAAGAATTTTGACCCTGGACGGGTTGATCAAATTGTATTGGGAAAGTGAAAGTACAAGCAGGCATCTCCCGCGGAGGAGTGAAGCGGTTAGTATGAGCAAGGTTAGCAACTGCAGTTACAGATGGAGCAGGAAAAGCCTCAGATTTGGGCTGTCCACTGAACGAAATGACTTCCGCCTTAAGCGTTTTCGGTTTTGGCACATCCTTAATAGATACATCCTCAAGTTGTTTTTCCAGGTGTTGTGTTTGATTGAGCATGACATTCTTGCATTTCAAAGCACCTTGCATGTCTTGTTCATCAAGCTCATATTCATGCATTATGTCCTTCAATTTGTTCTATGACAGCCCGTATGAGTGACCAGGTAACCCACCACTGAGGCGGAATGCAAACTCCCTGCCGATATGCTCGCAAAACATTATTCTTAACCCTTTTCCATACATCAAGATCAAGAGTCCCCTCCTCCAGGAACCATGGATTATGTTCCACTAGTATATGATAGCATATACTGATCATATGCTATCAGTTCAACTGATCTCTTGAAACATTAACACCGTTTTGTTTCAAAAAATGATGCATTATAGAAATGAAAGGAATTTTACTGCTATGTTGTCCCATCCTGCTTACCTCTTTCTGCAGGGGCTCGTCGCTTTGTTCAGCCTTTCTCTCAAGTCCCTGTTCCTGGCGCCACTTGTTGGGGTTTTTCTCCCCGGGACTTGGAAGCGACGAACCTGAAAGAAGGACACTTGGACAGTCTCTTGCAAGGACTGACAAGTTTATTTCTGCAGTCAAGCTTTTTTATAGAAGCAGGAACAAAGAGCTCAAAGTATGCGGCCAGCAGAGCGCATACGGAGTTAACACATTATCAGTAGAAACATTTCAAGGACAGCACGCTCTGAATCACTCATGGGCTTCTCCCACAACCCGCTCTCACAAGTAACATCCCTATTTATTATTAACTCTTGGCGCCGAGCATAACCAAAGGCAGGAGATGTCTTTCTATCCATAGTGCAAAGCCGCGTACTTCTGGCCCTTCGCCATTTTCCCAAGGACTTTCTCCTTTTACGGCTATTTTGCACTACGCTTCCCAACAGACAGGGAGGCCTGGCATGCTGCAATTCATGGGGTCACAAAGAGTCGGACATGACTGAGCAACTGAACTGAACTGATCAGCAGTATCATCAATCAGTCAGTCAGTTCAGTTGCTCAGTCATGTCTGCCTCTTTGTGACACCACGGGCTGCAGAATGCCAGACTTCTCTGTCCATCACCAACTTCTGGAGCTTACTCAAACTCATGTCCACCTAGTCAGTGATGCCATTCAACCACCTCATCCTCTGTCGGCCCCTTCTCCTCCTGCCTTCAATCTTTCCCTACTTCAGGCTCTTTTCCAATGAGTCAGTTCTTTGCA
>NW_011484845.1:7011-7200 GCF_000754665.1 Bison bison bison | reverse complement strand
GGAGGGCAATCCGGGTTGTAAGGGCCCCATAGGTGACATGGTATTATTAACATTTCTTAAATCTATCAATATTCGCCATTTTCCTGACTTCTTTTTTATTACAAAAACAGGGGAATTCCACAGGGAAAATGAAGGTTCTATATGAGCTTTTTGTAATTGTTCATTAATTAATTGCATAAGAGTTGCCAA
>NW_011484845.1:4386-5787 GCF_000754665.1 Bison bison bison | reverse complement strand
CCCATAATCAAATTTACTCAAGTTGTCGAGCAAAGACTTCAGCTGACACTTCAGAACATTCCTGGGTGTACACTGATCACACTGCTTCACTAGCTTAGGTTGAGCAATCTTGAGCTTCTTTCACTCCACCTTCTCGTGTTTCATTGCTCAATTTTAATTCTTCTTTATTTTTATCTTTTAAATCAAGATCCGTGGTTCTGAGTGAAGGAAATCAGAGCTCTGTAATCATGTTCATCCTCTTGGGCTTCTCAGAATACCCGCACCTCCTGGCACCCCTTTTCCTGGTGTTCTTGACCATTTACACAGTCACTCTGGTGGAGAACCTTGGCGTAATAGTGATCATAAGGACAAGTCTCAAACTCCACACACCCATGTACTTTTTTCTTAGCCATCTATCCTTTTTGGATATTTGTTCTTCCAGTGTATTTACACCCAAACTCCTAGATATCTTGGTACTGGAAGACAGAGTTATCTCTTTCAAAGGATGCATGGCACAGTTTTTCTTTGGCTGTGCATTTGTGATTACAGAGATGTCCATGCTAGCAGCGACGGCCTATGACCGGTTTGTGGCTGTTTGTAACCCCTGCTCTACACAGCTGCTGTGTCTCCTAAGCTCTGCAGCCTCCTGGTTGCTGGGACTTACACGTGGGGTGGAATGTGTTCCTTGACAATCACATGTTCTCTTTTGGAGCTGTCCTTCTGCCGTTCTATGTCATACATCACTTTGGCTGTGAGTATTCTGCCATCATCTCTGCTTCCTGTTCTGACACCCATTTCAGTCAACTGACGTGTTTCATTTCTACACTCAATGAGGTGTATGTAGCCTCCTGATTATCTTCATCTCCTACGTTTTCACAGTTGTCACAATCATCAAGATGCCTTCAGCTGCTGGACTCCGAAAAGCCGTCTCCACCTGTGCCTCCCACCTGACCGCCATCACCATTTTCCATGGGGCTGTTCTGTTCCTTCATTGTGTACCCAACTCCAAAAGCTCATGGCTCCTCGTCAGAGTAGCCACTGTGTTTTTTACTGTCATGATTCCTATGCTGAACCCCCTTATCTATAGCCTTAGGAATAAAGGTGTGAAAGAGACAGTCAGAAGTTTGATAACTATGAAACTGCTTTCTCCCTCAATATAATTCAGAAGTCCAATAGGACTGAAAAATCACTTGAATTAAAGTCAAGCTGTGTATAACTCAAATAAATATGTTTATGTTCATATTATGCCTAATAATTTTCTTACATATTTCTGATGCTAGTTTACCTTTATTTTAAATAAATATATGATTATGTTTCAAATAAATTGTATGTTGCATTTTACATTTTTTTGATGGTCAGGATGAGCTACAATTATTTCTGAGTTAATATAGAAATAATACATTATGGAAGTCAGAGTGATGA
>NW_011484845.1:0-445 GCF_000754665.1 Bison bison bison | reverse complement strand
TTCTCCAAGCCAGGCTTCAGCAATATGTGAACCGTGAACTTCCTGATGTTCAAGTTGGTTTTAGAAAGGGCAGAGGAACAAGAGATCAAATTGCCAACATCCGCTGGATCATGGAAAAAGCAAGAGAGTTCCAGAAAAACGTCTATTTCTACTTTATTGACTATGCCAAAGCCTTTGACTGTGTGGATCACAATAAACTGTGGAAAATTCTGAAAGAGATGGGATTACCAGACCACCTGATCTGTCTCTTGAGAAATCTGTATGCAGGTCAGGAAGCAACAGTTAGAACTGGACATGGAACAACAGACTGGTTCCAAATAGGAAAAGGAGTACGTCAAGGCTGTATATTGTCACCCTGCTTATTTAACTTATATGCAGAGTACATCATGAGAAACGCTGGACTGGAAGAAACACAAGCTGGAATCAAGATTGCTGGGAGAAATAT
>NW_011484844.1:30055-30394 GCF_000754665.1 Bison bison bison | reverse complement strand
TGTTGGCAATTTGATCTCTGGTTCCTCTGCCTTGTCTAAAACCAGCTTGAACATCTGGAAGTTCATGGTTCACATATAAAATGCACCTAATTCCTCCACTAATGAACTGTGACAATACTTATGAGATGTTGTCAGTCAGAGAAGCTCATTAGAAAACTGAGTGACCGAGTCTATTATTGGAGGCTAGTCATATAAACACTGTCTTTCTGGCATGTACCAAGACTCCAGACTCCCAGAACGAAAGTATCAATAGTGGTTCAGCATAAACCATGTTATTTGTGAGAGCTGAACTATAAAGAAAGCTGAGCACTGAATAATTGGGGCTTTTGAACAGTGGTG
>NW_011484844.1:27560-27898 GCF_000754665.1 Bison bison bison | reverse complement strand
TCCAAGTTTAGGAGCAGCAGAATTAGAATTTGGCTGAGTCAAGGAAACCTACATTAAGAAATATTAGGTCAGTAAAATCAAGAACCAAACTACAGATACTAGGATAATAGTGAGCAAGACATATTTTAATATAATTATACCTTCTTTCCCAATATCACCAAAACCAGTCTATATCTAAAGGAAAGTAAAACTAAGGGTGGAAGCTGCCTACCTACCCACCTCCCTCAATGCTCAATCTATTGTAGACATGACTGTAGAAGGCCTCATTACTAATAGTCAAAACCAGATAGAGAAATACATCTTGTTTTACCTTCCCTAAACTGTTAAGTTGCCTGATA
>NW_011484844.1:26420-27460 GCF_000754665.1 Bison bison bison | reverse complement strand
TTCTGATATACCAGATAAACTGTCCAATTTTTAAACTGAGTTGTAAATTCTGTTCCAGAGAATAAAAGTACTTACCATAATTAGAAATTGCAATATCTATAATAGTTTTCCAGATCATATTTAGAGTCAAGTGTACCCACACAAGCACTTAAGATACATACTGTTTTGAACTAACAGTCTGTTTGAACTAAGCTACGGCTTAGAGTAGTGGGTTTCAAACTATTCTGTAGAATCTAGGGTTCCATGAAAGTGTTCAGTGGTGGTATGGGAATACTGGAAAAGCCACGTAGGTAGGGCATGATATGAGCTTCACTTCCTCAGGCTAACTGGAGTAACTTCAAGTCTATAGATTTTATATATGAAGTTCCTAGTTAGGTTCTATTTGGAAGATTTTTTTTGAAGAATTTTGCTAATTTAAACACTTTGAAAATGACTCCTAGATGCTTAATTAAGGCAATAGTGAAAATTAATGAATTATTACAAATTACTTGCAATTATTAAATTATTACTTCAGTATTCTAAAGCAATGACATGAAGGAATTATGTACCTTTTAAAATCTTTATTAGTTAGCTGGATCATTTCAGCTTTCTAGAGAGTTAGTAAAAAAAAAAAAAAAAAGATATCTGAAAAGAGTCCATTTCAGTTTAACATGGTGTTACAAACTTGGAAAAACTGTGGCTACAACTCTGGGTTTCTTAGGACATGAAAAAATACCTAGCTTTTAAAAAGAAGAAAATTATCAACCCCCTTTGTGTAGGTAATTATCAATGTTAGATTGAGAATACTTTTCTTAAACTGAATGTGACAACTAAGGGAGATTAATTGAACTGTAATACTTAAGGACATTTTAACTCTCATCTTGATTGGTGTTTTTACCTAAAAAATAACTTAGCATAGATGATGGCTTAAAGGGGAACAAAGAAAACATTAAAGTTCTAAAAGCATCAAGTGTCTGGCAGCATCTGTTTGGAGTTTAATAGTTTGTTTGAATGTTACAGGTTCTCGGTTTAAGAGAATTGCTTATCCATTGGGATTGGCC
>NW_011484844.1:25330-26050 GCF_000754665.1 Bison bison bison | reverse complement strand
TGGCCACTTTGGGAGCAACTGTTTGCTACCCCGTTCAATCAGTAATAATTGCAAAGGTAAGCTCTTTTTAAGTGATAGCTTCATTTCAGTATTTGTTTAAATTCTCAGTGTGACAATATTTAAATGTCACATAGTACCTGTAACATTTAATTTTCAGGGAAATATAGTTGGTATTAACTCTGGTGGCAACTCTGTTGGCAAAATGACATTAGCATCTCAGCTTGTTAATGCCATTGTTAATTACATGATTATCACAAATAAATAGGATTAGTTTGTTAAAATATAATTCAACAATATAAATGATGATTTGAGGATTAATGTACATGTGGCACTTCAGATCAGTGTGTAAAGAAAAGGTGGACTATTCAAGAAACGTGTTGGAATAATTGACATTTCAGAAAAATACTTTGACCTTTACCAAATATCATGCAAAAATATTGCAGGTGAAATAAAAATATAATGAGAAAATATAATGCTATAAAATATTAGAAGAGCAGAAAGGTATTTTTGTATAATCTTGAGATAGGAAAGGCCTTCTTAAAACACAGCCAGAAGCCATCAAAGATAAAAAATAATGTATTTTGCTACATCAGAGTCATACATTTCTGTTGATCACAGTATACCATGTACAAAGTTAAAGGATAAATGAAAAACTGGGAAAGTTATTTGCACATATATAATACAGGACTAAATAATATCCTTCAATATATTAAAAGCTTC
>NW_011484844.1:23903-24521 GCF_000754665.1 Bison bison bison | reverse complement strand
TGAGGCTAATAATTTTTTGTATAAGATACAGAAAATGAGACTTTGTGTTATCATGATCTAGAGACTTATAGTTTTACTGTTGATTCTGACCTGGTTTTTCATATAAAATACAAGACATAATTTTTTAAAATATTTGTTATTTTAACTTTTAAAAATTTATATAATTTGACTCACTTTTTTTTTTAATTAGGTAGCTGGGAAAAAGGCATATGCTACAAGCCAGCAAATGTATGAAGCAGTTAAATCACTGTGGACAAAAACAACAAAAAACTTCCTGAACATAAAGAAAAAACTAAGGTAGAATTTAAATGGACTAAAAACGTAGACTGTTTTGTTTAGGTGGATGTCCTAGACAGAGGTCAAGGATGGAATGAAAAGAGATGAAGGAATATACTACCTTGCATGCTATAATTTTTTGGATATTTTATTGTTTTAGTAAAATGATTTACCTATGAAAGAAAAATCTTTTTGGTAAACAGCTAGGAAGCGCTGATGAAACAGAAACACCTGCAGAAACAACTCACAACCTGAAACATTCAGTGCCTTTGCCAGCAGAATTCAGCTCTGAAACAAAGACAAAATCTACATCAGGTTTGTTTGGAATAATTCATTTTTTAA
>NW_011484844.1:21377-23306 GCF_000754665.1 Bison bison bison | reverse complement strand
TTATAGTATTATAATTAGTAGTTTGAATTTATTTATGTGTTTTCATAAATGTTTTGTCCTCATATCTGTAGTCTGTGTGTCTTTTTAGGTTATGAGGTTCTCAATAAGGTAGGGGAAAATGTGTATTTCTGGATTCTTCTAGTTATAGGCTATAACAATATGTCATACCTACATAGAAGAAATACCAGGTTTCCATTTCTTGTTCTATCCCCATCCGTCTTTGCTTCCACAGTCAGTTTTATTTAGTTTAGATACTAGGAAAACTTTCAACATAAAATAGTAAAAATAGCACAAATTATAATACTAATATCTTTGCTAGTATTAGATACAGGCAACTATGCGAGATCAAAATGTGACAGTTATACTTTCTAAACATCATGGTTTTACCGTGATCAAAAAGAAACATATCAGTTCAATAGTATATTCACATAAACTCACCAGTCATTGGCTTATGTAGGTTTATCTGTACTAAGTAAATGATACTATGCATCAAGTCATCTTATTACAAAGGAAATAGGACCAACTCAGAAGTAGAGAATTAGAGAATAATGAGAATATGTGCCCTTTACTGAGCAACTGCTGTGGGGCAAAGAGCTATAAATGTGTTATTCAATCTTCTCCAAAAAAGAAAAAAAAAAAAAACTCTGGTGTGTATGTAATTATAGTTGTTTTATGATAAATAGACTGAGATTCAGGGAGCTTAAGTAACTTGCCCAAAATTATAGTTTACAAATAGAGTTATGTTTAGAGTCTAGATATTCTTGACACAGAAGTCCAAGCTCCTCTTTTGCATATAGATTATCTAATTTAAAACAAGATTTTAGTCTCTAATTTCCTCTGAGGAGATTTTAGTCTCCTCCCCTATCACTTAATCTTTATAAAAGCTCTCACTGAGTAACAAACTTGATTTGAGTTTTAATATTGTCCTGTCACCTCTCTTTTCTAATCAAGATAAGTTACACAGGTTTTAGACTCTCTGAATAACCCACAGTTGCCCATATTCCCTCAAGTATATAATATATCTGGTCATTTTTCTAAATGCCTGTCAACTCCAGAGATCTTTGTGGAGATGTTACAGCTTATCAGTGGGACCAGACCATCCCTGCTGCTGCTGCTGCTGCTAAGTCGCTTCAGTCGTGTCCGACTCTGTGCGACCCCATAGACGGCAGCCCATCAGGCTCCACCATCCCTAGGATTCTCCAGGCAAGAACACTGGAGTGGGTTGCCATTTCCTTCTCCAATGCAGGAAAGTGAAAAGTGAAAAGGAAGTTGCTCAGTCATGTCCGACTCTTCGTGACCCCATGGACTGCAGCCCACCAGGCTCCTCTGTCCATGGGATTTTCCAGGCAAGAGTGCTGGAGTGGGGTGTCATTGCCTTCTCCATCCCTAGCCAACGTCTTTTCTTCTCACATCTGTATTCTGGAACCTTTTACTGCCTATCATAAGTAATCTGGTATATGTAAAGCATCCTAAGGAGACATGTAGAGGAAAGAGATACTCAGTACTATTCATCGTTATCGTATATCATTCAGGGTTGATTATATAGTAGACCCAGAATTGAGACTCATTATTTCCACATTTCATATGCAATCCCAAAGGTCTATTATGTGAAAAACAGTAGTGATCATGAACATAGGTTTTAAGATAGAACATGAATCTTAATCCTAAATCCAACATGTATTAGTTCTATTGCCTGGGGCAAGTTATCTAATACCCCAAGCCTCAGTCTCTTCATCTATAAAAGAGAGTCAATAATAGTATCTTTTTGACATGATTGTTATGAGGATTAAATGAGATATTGCATGTAAAGCAAAAAGTACAATGTCAAGCACATACTAAATTCTCAACGAGTGTTAAAAGATATCATTGCTGCTGCTAAGTTGCTTCAGTCGTGTCCAACTCTATGTGAACCCATAGACAGCAGCCCAT
>NW_011484844.1:18756-21277 GCF_000754665.1 Bison bison bison | reverse complement strand
CACATTACTTAGCAGGGGAGCATGTCCCTAGCCACCACTTCTCACCATACAGAATAGATTGTGTATACTGTCCAACAATATATTGTAATTCACAATGTGAGTTTGATTGTCCTCTATCATCCATATACATTTTTGGTGACAACTTTTATTTTGGGAATCACAAATTTGGAAATTTGGTGACATGGACTTCTTCAAAATATGATGAAAGTAGAATGAAATCTTTCACAGCCTCACAAGATTAATGTCCCTCTCAAATAGAGGTTGACAAACTATGGACCTTGTGCTAAATCTGGCTCACTAACTATTTTTGCACATTTCACAAGCCAAGAATAGTTCCTATGTAATTTAAATAGTTTAAAAAAATATCAGAAGAAAAATGTTTCATGACAAGTGAAAATTGTATGAAATTCAAATTTTAGTATCCATAAATAAATAAAGTTTTATTGGAACACAGCCACACTCATTTATGTATTGTCTGTGGCTGTTTTCACCCTAAAATGGTAGAGTTGAGTGGTTGTGATAGAGACCTTATGGTTTACAAAGTGTAAATGTTTACTTTGGTCCTTTGCAAATAGATTTGCCGATTCCTATTTTAGAGGGATGAGGTGTGCCATACATACATGACTCATGTTCCCCTCATGATATTTCCCAGATTATTATATAGGTCATGACACTAAATATCCAAAATCAAAATCCTGAAAGGCAAAACAAGATTTCCTACAGTCTTTTAGTGTTAGGGAGACAGAAACTCAAGCTGTCAATCAGAAGCTACAGAGTACCATACCTGAGGAACAGGGCTGACCAACTCTTCTATAAACTGCAACACAGCTCAGTGCCTGATTGGAGATGATAAGTATCAATACTTTACCCCTCCCCAAGAAAGGAAAAAAGTCCCCACTCTGGCAGATGATATCATCTGGAGCTTCTACAATTCTTTTTTACACAGTGTCCACCATACAAATAAAATGTGTGTTAGTCACTCAGTCGTGTCCAACTCTTTGCAACCCCATGGACTGTACCCCGCCAGGCTTTTCTGTCCATGGGATTCTCCAGGCAAGAATACTGGAGTGGATTGCTGTTCCCTTCTCCAGAGGATTTTCCACATCCAGAGATAGAACCCTGGTCTCCTGAATTGCAGGCAGATTATTTACCATTTGAGCTACAGCGAAGTCCTACAAATAAAATATTAGTCATGCAAAGAGACAGGAAGATGTGACTAAGAAAAGAGAAAAAAACATTACAGCAGATCCACAGGTGATCTAAATATTGAAGTTAGAAGAAAAGCACTTTAAAATAACTATGACTAATATATCAAATGGAAAATATGATGAATAAAATAGATGAAAGGATGGAAAATTTCACAGCCAGTTGGAATCTGTGAAAAAATCAAGTGGATATTCTAGATGTGAAAAATACAGAATCTGAAATTATGAACTCATTGGATGGGTTTAGTAGCAGATTGTATACAAAAAGAGGACAGAAATAATGAACTCAAATATAGGATAAAAAAGACAAACTGAAGCCAGAGAGAAAAAAGAATGGAAAGAATAGATCAGTGTGAGAACACACTTTGCAATGATTAATATGTTTAAGTGTTTCAGTTACTGAGACAGCTGAATACTGAATATCATCCCGATTTTATACAGAAGAAACGAAAATAGAATCTCTAATATTCATAACTTCACTCAGCAATTTATTAGTGATCTGTCCTATTTTTGATACCTAACTTGCTTAAAATGTAAATGAGATAAGGAGTAAACTAAATTATCAATGAACAGATAATACCTAATGGCTAGTTGAGACAATAATTCATTGCTTTTTTATAAACATCTTTATTCTTTACCTGTTTGCTATAACAGCAGTTTTTTTTTAAAGTTCGACTAAAAAAAGCTAAGCATAAATAGTTTTTCATTAGAGATTTATGATAAAGTACAAAGAAAATCATTTTGATGATTAGGGGAATGAGATTAAAGAAGAGTTTTATGACTGCTAATTCTTTGGGAGGACAGAGAGCCTTTTATCAAAAGGGATTAAGAAATATCTGAGGAAAGGTATAATCTTTAATTACTCAGAAAAGCATGAGACAAATCCTTTTTAAAAAGGCAGAAATCAAATGACCTAGGCTAAGTGGTTCTAAGCCAGAGGGATCCACATCACAATTTCTTGAGTTTCTTTTTTTTTTTTTTTCTAAAATTCACTCTACATAAGAATTATAAATTAGAATTTCCAGAGGTGAGGCCTCCAAGCAGGTGGATTATAGGAAAAGCTCCACAGGGAATTCTGTATGTACATTCCTCTAGTTAATAATGACCAACATAAGCTATGAATAAATAAAAAATCTGAAGCCTCTCAACAAATTTTGAGAGATGGGGATCTAAAGGTAACAGAGCCTTTCAAATTTAGGTGAGCTGACTATTTGACCAGATTTTGGACAAAAATATAAATTAAGAAAGTTAGTAGAGTGTTAGAAAACTTAGTCAGTTGATGGACATTGTTAAGCAAATCAGACACATTCAGACTT
>NW_011484844.1:15831-17580 GCF_000754665.1 Bison bison bison | reverse complement strand
AAAACAAAGACAAATTTCCCCTATCCAAGTTCATAGATCATATGAATTCTATCCACAGACTCCCCTCCTCCAAAGGGATTCCAGGTTAAAAGTCTATGGAGAACTGTATTCTTGTCATGCATAGTGATTATTTAAGATCTGGCTGTTTTTAAAATATACTTAGTGGTGAAGTTACATATAGATCTATCCCAGTTTATAAAACAGAAACTATTTCTGAAAAGGTAGATGTAAAATAAATAATTGTATGTAAATCTATTTCTCACCTTTAACTAGAAACTAAATTTCTCTCTGGCAAAAAGATGTGTTTCTCAAATGAAAAAAAAATCATTTCAAAATGAATCAGAATTTGAAAAATATTTAAAATTTTAAAAATTGTGAAAAATATCTTTAGTGTATGTCACAAAATAAATATAAAAATTATTCTTACCTACTTAACATACACAGGGTATTATATGTACCACTTTGTATATATTATTATGTTGAATACTAAAAATAATTTTGTGACATTTTGTGACTACTCTAACCCCAGGGTTTGTGACATTTTGTGACACTTCTGCCTACTCTAACCCCCATTTTTCAGAAGATCCAGGGTTGTTGCATTGGGAGTCAGACAAAACTGGATTCAGTCCTGGTTCCAATACTTATCACCTGGATGACACTGGTCAAGTTTCTTAACCTGTCTACATTAAAATGTCCTTATCTGTAAAACATGGATAATATAAAAATGTCATCTATCTCACAGTGTTATTCTGAGATAATGCATGAAAATAATGTGGCATCTTGCCTGGTACGCAGTCAGCTTATCAAGATCACATTGATCCACACTGCCAAATCCAGGTTCCATTCCCAATCTCTATCTTATGTAATCCATCAGTCATTTCTAACAGAAATGATTATTCCTTCCTCCTTGCAACAGTCTCTTTACTTGGCCTGTGGGATATCACTTACTCTTGGTTCTCTTACTTCACTGACTGGCTGTTTCTTCAGTCTTCTCTGCTATATTCTCCTAATATTCTTAACCTCAAAAACTTGGAGTATCCAAAGGTCTCATTCTTTGGACTTCCTTTATGATGTTACGGATGACCTCATATGGTCCCATAGTTTTAGATGCTATTTATACATTAGGAACATAAAATTTATAAACCAGCCCAGGAGACTCCGGAACTTTAGATTCACATTTCTGCTTACTCAGTATTTGTACTCAGATGTTCAGTGAGTTCAGTTCAGTCACTCAGTTGTGTCCGACTCTTTGCAACCCCGTGAACTGTAGCATACCAGACCTCCCTGTCCATCACCAACTCCTGGAGCCTACTCAAACTCGTGTCCATCACATCGGTGATGCCATCCAACCATATCATCCTCTGTCATCCCCTTCTCCTCCCACCTTCAATCTTTCCCAGCATCAGAGTCTTTTCCACTGCTGGGCATACACACCAAAGAAACCAGAACTGAAAGAGACATGTGTACCCCAATGTTCATCACAGCACTGTTTATAATAGCCAGGATATGGAAGCAACCTAGATGTCCATCAGCAGATGAATGTATAAGAAAGCTGTGGTACATATACACAATGGAGTATTCAGTTCAGTTCAGTTCAGTTCAGTCGCTCAGTCATGTCCGACTTTTTGCGACCCCATGAATCACAGCACGCCAGGCCTCCCTGTCCATCACCAACTCCCAGAGTTCACCCAGACTCACATCCATCGAGTCAGTGATACCATCCAGCCATCTCATCCTCTGTCAACCCCT
>NW_011484844.1:14607-14824 GCF_000754665.1 Bison bison bison | reverse complement strand
GCCAAAGAATGCTCAAACTACCGCACAATTGCACTCATCTCACACGCTAGTAAAGTAATGCTTAAAATTTTCCAAGCCAGGCTTCAGCAATACGTGAACCGTGAACTTCCTAATGTCCAAGCTGGTTTTAGAAAAGGCAGAGGAACCAGAGATCAAATTGCCAACATCCGCTGGATCATCGAAAAAGCAAGAGAGTTCTATTTCTGCTTTATTGACT
>NW_011484844.1:12581-12837 GCF_000754665.1 Bison bison bison | reverse complement strand
TGAAGAAAGCTGAGCACCAAAGAACTGATGCTTTTGAACTGTGGTGTTGGAGAAGACTCTTAAGAGTCCCTTGGACTTGAAGGAGATCCACCCAGTCCATCCTAAAGGAGATCAGTCCTGGGTGTACATTGGAACGACTGATTTTGAATCTGAAACTCCCATACTTTGGCCACCTGATGCGAAAACCTGACTTAATTGAAAAGACCCTGATGCTGGGAAAGTTTGAGGGCAGGAGAAGGGGACGACAGAGGATGAG
>NW_011484844.1:9171-12481 GCF_000754665.1 Bison bison bison | reverse complement strand
AGATGCCATGGAGAAGGAAATGGTAACCTACTCCAGTATTCTTGCCTAAAAAATTCCATGGACAGAGGGACCTGGTGGGCTACAGTCCATAAAGTTGCAAAGAGTCGGACACGACTGAGCAACTGAATGACAACAACAACAAAACATGTTTCTACATTTACCCCATCTCAGTAAATGTCAACTCCATTCTTTTAGTTTCTCAAATTAAAGAGTATCACTCACACAACATACTGAATCCACTTTGGAAATCCTGTCCTTAAGTTATCACCACCTCCACTGCCCTAATAAAAGCCATTTAGCATTTCCATCCTGGTGTACTGCAGTCTTCTCTGCTATAATAGCTTCCTAACTCGTCTCCCTACTTCTATGCTTATTTCCCTACACTCTCTTCTACCCATAGCCAAGAGTAATCTTTTTAAAAACATAATATGTTACACTTCTGCTCAAAACTGTCCAGTGACTTCTCATCTCTTAGAATAAAAGAGAAAAACTTTCCCATGACCTGTGTGGCCTAGCATTCCACTGTTTTCTGATTATGACTTCTATCACACTCATTGCATCCACCATCAGCACATCTTGCTATCTCTGTTACAGCCATATTTGCTATTTTATGGCTCCTCAGACATGCCTAAAGTCTGTTACACTTGCCACCTGCTCCTCCAGTAAGTCATTTCCCTCAAATAGTTACAGGGCTCATACCTGCACCTTCTTCAGTTCTTTGCTCAAATATATAAGGCTTTCTTTCCCTGGCCACCCTGTTTAAAATTGCAGATCACCCAATCTCTCCATATGCCTCTCCACCCTGTTTTATTTTTCTGCATACCACCATCTGACATACTGTTTACTTAACGTATTGTCTCCTTTACCCAACTTTAATGTTAGGTCCATGTTGGTGGAGATTTTTATCTGTTTTGCTCATTGATGTGCCCCCCATATCAACAAGAATTTTGTTAAATTAATGACTAATTTTCTTTTTCATTTTAATACTTTATCAGGTGCTACACAGTTTATGCCTGACCCCAAGTTCATGGATCACGGGCAGTCCCATCCAGAAGATATAGATATGTACAGCACTAGAAGCTGAAGTAGTCTGCATAGAGAACTACAAGATGTGTGAAGTTTCAAATAATGGTGAAAAAAATCATGTAACATGTAACTGATGCATAGGATATAAATTAAACCAAGTTTTCCCCTTACATCGTCTAATGTACAGTTTGAAAAATCACATTAGTGACTAAAACACAAACTGAATACAATCCAAACAACATTAAATGATCAATGAGGAGGCAGAGGTAGAAGTATTAGGATGCATTTCATGACTTTAAGGGTGTTTATAAAAAAAAAATTTTTGTATATATATAAACATATACACATATATATTTGCTGTAGCTTTTCTGAATTAATATCAGCTAAATTAGAATGGTGTGTGGAAGGATGTGTTCCCTCCCCCCTGTTTGTTTTGCATTTCCCAGAGATATAATAAAATATACATATTTTACGACATGTGCTTGGCTTTGTCTCTTTGTTTAATTAATGCTAATTCCTCTTAGATGTCCAAAAATAAGTCTGTTTGAGAGGACCATGTGCTACATGGGAAGCCTCAGTGCTGCTTAGCATTCCTTCTACTGATTCCTGTGTAGTTTCCTATTCTGGTCTCCAGGAGAGGTTTTCAGTTAAGTTCAGTCGCTCATTCATGTTTGACTCTTCGCGACCCCACGAATCACAGCATGCCAGGCCTCCCTGTCCACCACCAACTCCTGGAGTTCACCCAAACTCAAGTGCATCGAGTCGGTGATGCCATCCAGCCATCTCATGCTCTGTCATCCCCTTCTCCTCCTACCCCCAATTCCTCCCAGCATCAGGGTGTTTTCCAATGAGTCAACTCTTCGCATGAGGTAGTCAAAGTATTGGAGTTTCAGCTTTACCATCAGTCCTTGCAGTGAACACCCAGGACTGATCTCCTTTAGGATAGACTGGTTGGATCTCCTTGCAGTCCAAGGGACTCTCAAGAGTCTTCTCCAACACCACAGTTCAAAAGCATCAATTCTTCAGCACTCAACTTTCTTTATAGTCCAACTCTCACATCCATACATGACTACTGGAAAAACCATAGCTTTGACTAGATGGACCTTTATCAGCACAGTGATGTCTCTGCTTTTTAATAGATAAGATCCATCTGCAATGTAAGAAACCTGAGTTTGATCTCTAGGTTGGGAAGATCTCATGGAGGAGGGCATGGCAACCCACTCAGCATTCTTGCCTGGAGAATCCACATGGACAGTGGAGGCTGGAAGGCTACAGTCCCTGGGGTTACAAACAGTTGGACATGACTGAGCAACTAATCACAGCACAGCATAGGTTTGTCATAGCTTTTCTTCCAAGGAGCTGCATTAATTTCATGGCTGCAGTGATTTTGGAGGCCAAGAAAACAAAGTCTGTCACTGTTTCCATTGTTTCCCCATCTATTTGCCATGAACTGATGGGACCAGATGTCATGCTCTTAGTTTTCTCAGTGTTGGGTTTTAAGCTAGCTCTTTTACTCTCCTCTTTCACCTTCATCAATACGCTGTTTAGTTCCTCTTGGCTTTTTGCCATTAGGGTGGTGTCATCTGCATATCTGAGGTTATTGATATTTCTCCCTGTAATCTTGATTCTAGCTTATGCTTCATCTAGCCTGGCATTTCACATGATGTTCTCTGCATATAAGTTAAATAAGCATGGTGACAATATACAGCCTTGACATATTATTTTCCCAATTTGGAACCAGTCTGTTGTTCCATGTCTGGTTCTAACTGTTGCTTCTTGGCCTGCATACAGGTTTCTCAGGAGGCCAGGCTCTTCTGTCCATGGGATTCTTCAGGCATGAATACTGGAGTGAGTTGCCATTCACTCCTCCAGTGGATCAAACCCAGGTCTACCTGCATCTTCTACATTGTCAGGCGAATTCTTTACCACTGAGCCACCTGGGAAGCCCTGATATCAAAAGACCTAAAATTAAATTGTCTCTACATCTCTCTCACTTCTGTGTTTCTCAAATCGATTGTACTTTCTCTAATCCTTACTCTCATTCAGGTCTTCATCATCACTTCCTGGATTATTATATATGCTTCTCATCAATCTGCTTGCCATCAGTCTTGCTTTCTGTCACTTAACATTGCATTCTGCTTATAAGTAACAGTAAACCAGTTAACTGTAGCTACTTAAATAAATGAGTCTGTTTAAAGTCTGGAATTGGTCAGTACAGAGTTGGTATAGTGACTCATTGGTGTCATCAAGGATCTAGATATATTTCTCTTTCTGCTCTACTCTT
>NW_011484844.1:4387-5712 GCF_000754665.1 Bison bison bison | reverse complement strand
CTTTGTATAGCTTTTTAAATGGGCTTCTCAGGTAGCTTAAATGGTGAAGGATTGGCCTGCAGTGCAGGAGACCTGGGTTCGATCCCTGGGTTGGGAAGATCCCCTGGAGAAGCTCATGGCAACTTGCCCACTCTGGTATTCTTGCCTGGAGAATTCCACAGAGGAGCCTGATGGGCTATAGTCCATACGGTCGCAAAGAGGTGGACACAACTGAGCGACTTTCACTTTCACTTCATAGCTTTTATACCCATAATACCTAGTATGTAGTAGGAACTCACATGGTGGTTGTAATATAGGGTGAAAAAATAATTATAATTCTATCAAAAGGCTTATATCCTACTAGAAAGGATAGAAACATACACAGATACAGTGTACTATGTAATATCTTCCCTAAGATAGTTACAACAAAAGTTGGTTTCTCAGAGATAGAATTTAGTTCCAAGATAAAGACAGAGATGTAATGTAGTTCCAAGATGAAGTCAAGGCAGTGGTCCTTGATCTGCTCAAGTTGGGAAAGCAGTTCATTTACTAGTTATTCATAGGTAAGCTTTTCATAATTTAGCTTTAGCATTTTATATATTTTTTTTTTTACCTCAGATCTGTTTGTGACCAAATGTACAGTATTTCATCAAATCCAAGACCTCAAAGGGAAAAGTGTTGCCAGTTGATCATAATATTTATCCAAATTTCAGATGTGTTACAATATGAAAATATAAGCATTTGAAATTTCATAGGATACAGTAAGTAGAAAAATAAATATCCTAAAGCCAAGTATAAGTTATTTTTGAATTATCTTCTCTTTTGGGTTATCAGCTCTGCTACTAACCATTAGTATGTTAATTCAGATAATGGCAAGTTGTATCTACAAAATCTGTTTCAAAGATCTGCTGAAGCCAGAGTTTGTTCACTTGCTGTATTATACGACAGTCAAATTGCTGTTGGATTTAGGCGACATTCAGATGTTGAAGCCTATATTGGGACAAGTTGTTAACATTCAGATGTTGGAGCCTATATTGGGACAAGTGATAAGTCACCTTTCACTCTTCCCCTGCCATGTCCATGAGTTCTTCTCTGTTAAACCTGAACAGATGCCAGCCCTCCTCGGAAGAAAGGTCTAAAGCCCCTCGACGAGTGTAGTAGTCGATAGAAGCCTGGTTCCAAATGACGACAAGAAAGTGCATGCAGTTATACTGCCTTCTGATGGCTATCTGTTTAAAAACAAACAGACATTACTTTTATTTAAAAGTATAATCTTCATTATCACATTTATTTTATGGAAAATCTATTATATGCAAGGCACTGTGTGTGTGTGTAAAATACTTCCA
>NW_011484844.1:0-342 GCF_000754665.1 Bison bison bison | reverse complement strand
AAGAGAATCAAAACATCTTACTGCAAAAATAAAAAGAAGGTAGAAATGTGGAAATGAAGGACCAAAAACTATATAGAAAACAAATGGGAAAATGTCAGAAGTCCCTCCTTGTCAGTAATTACTTTAAATATAAGTGGATTAAATGTCCTAATCAAAATACAGAGATTAGCAGAATGGATTTAAAAAAAAAAAGCATGACCCAACTATATGCTATCTATAAGAGACTGACTATTAAAAAGGTCAAGTCCAATTCTTTGTGACCCCATGGACTGTAGCCCACGAGGCTCCTCTGTCCATGGAATTCTCCAGACAAGAATACTGGAGTGGGTTGCCATTTCCTTC
>NW_011484843.1:9396-9709 GCF_000754665.1 Bison bison bison | reverse complement strand
TAGCCCACCAGGCTCCTCCATCCATAGGATTTTCCAGGCAAGAGTACTGGAGTAGGATGCCATTGCCTTCTCCGACTGAATGAGTCTGCTACTAAGTCACTTCAGTCATGTCTGACTCTGTGTGACTCCATAGATGGCAGCCCACCAGGCTCCCCCGTCCCTAGGATTCTCCAGGCAAGAACACGAGTGGGTTGCCTATTCCTTCTCCAATGCATGAAAGTGAAAGTGAATTTGCTCAGTCATATCCGACTCTTAGCGACCCTATGGATTGCAGCCTACCAGGCTCCTCCATCCATGGGATTTTCCGGGCAAA
>NW_011484843.1:4616-6007 GCF_000754665.1 Bison bison bison | reverse complement strand
AGACAACATCTCATTCCCTGCACTGAACTAGGCTGGGTCCTGTCTTTGTTCAAGACCCTGACAAACACTCATGAGACAACATCTCCATCCCTGCACTGAACCAGGATTGTTCCTGCCTTTGTTCAAGCCCCCAGCAAACAATCCTGAGATTACAATCACTCCCTGCCCCTGAATTTAGGTGTGTCCTGCACCTTTTCAACAGCCCAGGAAACACTCCTGGTCCCACATCTCACTCCCTACACTGATCTTGCCTCAGTCCTGCCCTTGTTCAAGACCCTGACAAATACTCCTGAACCTAAATCTTGGTCCCACAACTGAACCAGTCTATGTCATGCCCTTTTTAGATCCCCCAACACCTACTACTGAGCCCACATCTCAGTCACTTGTCTGAACTAGGCTGGATACTGCCCTTATTCAAACCCGTAACAAACACTCCTGAGCCTGCATTTTGGTCCTTGCACTGGATACTGCCCTTATTCAAACCCATAACAAACACTCCTGAGCCTGCATCTTTGTCCTTGCACTAAACTAATCTGGGTCCTGCCCTTGTTCAATGCCCCGACAAACACTGCTGAGCCTGCATGGCTGTCCCTGCACTGAAGCAGGCTGGGTCTTTCCCACGTTCAAGCCCAGAGAACACTCTTGAGTCCACATCTCGATTCCTGCACTGAACTAGGCTGGGTCCTGGCTTGTTCAATGGCCCGACAAACACACCAGAGCCCGCATCTTGGTCCCTGCCATGAACTAGGCTGGGTCAAGCACTTGTTCAAGCCACCGGCAAATGCTCCTGAGCCCACATCTCGTTCACTGCACTGAACGAGTCTAGGTCGCACCCTTGTTAGATCCCCCAACACATACTCCTGAGCCCACATCTCGGTTCTTGTACTGAACTAGGCTGGGTCCTGCCCTTGTTCAAACCACCGACAAACACTGCTGAGCCTGGATCTCAATCCCTGCACTGAAGCAGGCTGGGTCCTTCCCATGTTCAAGCCCAGAGAACACTCCTGAGCCCATGTCTTGGTCCCTGCACTGAACTAGGCTAGGTCCTACACTTGTTCAAACCCTCGACAAACACTCCTGAGCCGGCATGTTAGTCCGTATCGTGAATTAGCCTGGATCAAGCACTTGCTCAAGCCACCGGCAAATGCTCCTGAGCCCACATCTCGGCCACTGCCATGAACGCGTCTCGGTCCTGCCCTTGTTAGATCCCCCAACACATATCCCTGAGCCCACATCTTGTCCCCTGCACTGAAGCAGGCTAGGTCCTTCCCATGTTCAAGCCCCGAGAACACTCTTGAGCCCAAATCTTGGTTCCTCCACTGAACTAGGCTGGGTCCTGCACTTGTTTAAACCCCCGACAAACACTCCTGAGCCTGCATCTCGGTCCCTAC
>NW_011484843.1:0-346 GCF_000754665.1 Bison bison bison | reverse complement strand
CACAGCCGAGTAGGGCCTGGGCAGGGCCGACAGGTGGACGTGTCGCAGCCATGCCTTTGAGTGTCTCCTTCAGGCCTGCATCTGAGGAGGCGCAGCACCCGAGGCCTCTAAGTCAACATTGACCAGAGACGGTACACAAGAGCAGCGTTCGCAGACAGTTATTGGTGTAAATGTGGGTGATCCCGGCATATTGCTGGGACATGTGAGTCATTCACACACACACACACACACGCACACACACACACACACACACATACACATAAACACACACACACATACCCAAGAAGCCCTTTACTTTCAGACACGGTTTGTCACAAGGACTGCAAGTCTGACCGTATAAGCAGTG
>NW_011484842.1:12970-13704 GCF_000754665.1 Bison bison bison | reverse complement strand
TTATCCATTCATCTGCTGATGGACATCTAGGTTACTTCCATGTCCTGGCTATTATAAACAGTGCTGTGATGAACATTGGGGTACATGTGTCTCTTTCGATTCTGGTTTCCTCAGTGTGTATGCCCAGCAGTGGGATTGCTGGGTCATAAGGCAGTTCTGTTTCCAGTTTTTTTAAGGAATCTCCACACTGTTCTCCATAGTGGCTGTACTAGTTTGCATTCCCACCAACAGTGTAAGAGGATTCCCTTTTCTCCACACCCTCTCCAGCATTTATTGTTCTTTCTTATTTCAAAAAAATTATAAATAGTTAAAGTAGCTTACATGCAAAGAGATAAATAAATGGATTAAACAGAACAGAGAAGGCATAAAGGAATGACTCCTCCCATGGAGGATAATATGAATTTCAGCAAGGCTGTCAAGACTCTTCAGTAAGAAAAGAACATTATTTTCAATGAATCATGATAAGAAGACTGAATCTTGGCATAGAAGAGTATGCCAAAAGAGTAATGTGGAACCATACTCAAAACAACATTCAAAAATTAACTCAAAATTGACTAAAATCATAAAATAAGCACTAAGCCTAGACCATTCAATTATGACCTAATTCAAATCCCTAACAATTATACAGTGGAAGTGAGAAATAGTTTTAAGGGACTAGATCTGATAGAAAGAGCACCTGAAGAATTATGGATGGAGGTTCGTGACATTGTACAGGAGACAGGGAGCAAGACCAT
>NW_011484842.1:8109-9026 GCF_000754665.1 Bison bison bison | reverse complement strand
TGACAGAAGAGCCTCTATTTATTTCCAAGGCAAATGATTCAATACCACAGGAATCCAAGTCTATGTCCCAACCAGTAATTCTGAAGAAGCTGAAGCTGAATGATTCTATGAAGACCTATAAGACCTTCTAGAACTAACAACCAAAAGATATCCTTTTCACTATAGGGAACTGGAATGCAAAAGTAGGAAGTCAAGAAATACCTGGGGTAACAGGCAAATTTGGCCTTGGAGTACAGAATGAAGCAGGGCAAAGGCTAGTAGAGTTATCCAAAGAGAACGCACTGGTCATAGCAAAAACCCTCTTCAAAAACACAAGAGAAGACTCTACACATGAACATCACCAGATGGTTAACAACAAAATCAGGTTGATTATATTCTTTGCAGCCAAGGATGGAGAAGCTCTAAACTGTCAACAAAAGCAAGACTGGGAACTGACTGTGGCACAGACTATGAACTACTTACTGCCAAACTGAGACTTAAAATGAAAAAAGTAGGGAAAACCACTTGACCATTCAGGTATGACCTTACAATTATACAGTGGAAGTGAGAAATAGATTCAAGGGATTAGATCTGATAGACAGAGTTCCTGAAGAACTATTGAAGGAGGTTTGTGATATTGCACAGAAGGCAGGGATCAAGACCATCTCCAAAGAAAAGAAATGCAAAAAGGCAAAATGGTTGTCTGAGGAGGCCTTACAAATATCTGTGAAAAGAAGAGAACCAGAAGAAAAAGGAAAAAAGGAAAGATATACCCATTTGAATGCAGAATTCCAAAGAATAGCAAGGAGAGATATGAAAGCTTTCCTCAGTGATCAATGCAAAGAAATAGAGGAAAACAATAGAATGGGACCACTAGAGATCTCTTCAAGAAAATTAGAGATACCAAGGGATAATTTCATGCAAAGATGGACACAATC
>NW_011484842.1:3022-5044 GCF_000754665.1 Bison bison bison | reverse complement strand
TCCATCACCAACTCCTGGAGTTTACCCAAATTCATGTCCATTGAGTCAGTGATGACATCTAACCATCTCATCCTCTGTCGTCCCCTTCTCCTCCTGCCATCAATCTTTCCCAACATCATATCATTACTGTGCATTTACTGAATAACAATATATAAAATATATGATCTAAAAATTTACAGACATAATAATATGGGAGGTATCTGAATAAATAATTGGTGTCTTTCTCCAATGACTAATACTAAACACCTCAGGGAAAATTTCTATAGAGGTTATGTGAACTCCTACGCAACCTTGGCTTGTGGCCATCCTGAGCTATTAGTAATTTAACTGATATTATCTAAGTCTCAGTGGATATTCCTAAGTGCCTAAGTGGATGTAAAAAAAGTAAGAAAGAATTAAATTGAATTTCAGGTAAAGAAGGCCTAGAATCAAATCACTGTGACCCCTGAGTTTCACTGAAGGCATTTAAAATGTCAGCTGTAGAGATATAAATATTAATACATTTGCTTATAATTTTTTCAAAGAATTTTACTCAGAAAATGACTTTGCTCCCATGAAGACGTTTAGACTGCTTTCAGCTAATCAAGCCAGTGGGTGTGAAAAAGTGCAGATATAATAAAAGGTACTAATTGTATTTTTATTTCTATTTGCCACTGAAGAGAAGGGACTCCTCAGCAACTGCTTAGAGAAGTTTATTGAGAATTAAGTATTTCTGGTTATACTAAGCAATGAATACAGCCAGGCATGCCATTAGCCAGAAAACTCAGAAAGAAAACTTCATTTGACTGAAGTTAGTTTAACAAGCTATATAAGTAATTTATCATAAATTTTAAAATTAAAAAATATGTATAAGCTATCCAAATCATTATAAACATTTTTTAAAGACATGAAGCTCTGTTTAAATCTAACATTTGTTATCATATAATTCTGAGTGTGAATGATTCTGAAATGATAGTAAAATATAGTAAAATTGATAAAGACAGATGCTGAGATTGTTTAAAAACTACTCTTCTGGATTTATGGTGAATAATGCATGAGACTACACACATCTATACCATATATTGAAATATGGTTGAAAATAATTATGATATTCTATGATAAAACATACAATAAAATTTCATATTAATTCAAATAATACTTCAAATATGAGATTTATGTGGCTATAATTGAAATAAAATATGCATAGAAAAAAAAGAAAGTTGAGTAATAAACAGTATTCATTAAAGAAGTGAGAATTCATTGTATCCATAGCCTGTGATATATCCTCTGCACGTGGGAAACAGTGAAGCCAATAAAAGAATATTTTAAAACAGCATAGGTAACATAAGTTATAATCTCTAAGAGTCCACATCTTTTCATGCAAACACACTGTATAATAACATGGAAGCTGATTCTATTGTATGAACCTCTTTGGCAGTGTTGACTACTGTTTGGATTGAAATCATTCAGGACTTAAGGTAATCAGTTTAGGAAATGAGTGATGTAATATATATAAGAGTTGGTTAAACTAAGAATTAGAAGGTTTTAAATGAAGTTTGGCATCAAGCATGTTATCACACCTTTTAGAATATTGTTCAGAAAAAATTGTACAGTATGAAATGAACAACAGAAAGTAGTTTTGGACCTGATTCATAAATGTGATTTCTGAAAGGGAAGTGATATGAAGTTTCTGGAGAAGATAGAGCCAAATCATACTTAGTATGCTTTGGATGTGTTCATGTTATATTTGAAGAATAACAGAACACTTAGGGATCCAATCCTCAGTAAAGTTTATAAAGGACAGCTTTTCTTATTTCTTGCTATTTTAATTTTTTTTTAATGAATGAAGGATGATTACATGGTACTGTTGTAATCTTAATACTGCTTCCTACTCATTCTTTGGCCTTAAAATAATTCACAATTTCTAATAAATCCTAAAAATTACTTGTCTAGATTTCATATCAAAATATAAAATCAAATAAATAGTGGAGACAAACAATAATGGCTATTGTTACCTGTTGGTGGATATATATTTTGATTATT
>NW_011484842.1:0-383 GCF_000754665.1 Bison bison bison | reverse complement strand
AAGTTAAATAAGCAGGGTGACAATATACAGCCTTGACGGACTCCTTTTCCTATTTGGAACCAGTCTGTAGTTCCATTTCCAGTTCTAACTGTTGCTTCCTGACCTGCATATAGGTTTCTCAAGAGGTAGGTCAGGTGGTCTGGTATTCCCATCTCATTCAGAATTTTCCACAGTTTATTGTGACCTGCACAGTCAAAGGCTTTGGAATAGTCAATAAAGCAGAAATAGATATTTTTCTGGAGCTCTCTTGCTTTTTCGATGATCCAGCGGATGTTGGCAATTTGATCTCTGGTTCCTCTGCCTTTTCTAAAACCAGCTTGAATTTATATGCAGAGTACATCATGTGAAATGCCGAGCTGGATGAAGCACAAGCTGGAATCAAG
>NW_011484841.1:18140-18629 GCF_000754665.1 Bison bison bison | reverse complement strand
CATGATTTTCGTGTTTTAAATGTTGAGTTTTAAGCCAGCTTTTTCACTCTCCTCTTTCACCTTCATCAAGAGGCTCTTTAGTTCTTCTTTGCTTTCTGCCATTAGAGTAGTGACATCTGTGTATCTAAGGTTATTGACACTTCCCCTGGCAACCTTGTGATATTGCTAGTAATATCTTTAAGATGGCAGAATAGAAGGACATGTGCTCATTTTCTACAAGAACACCAAAATCACAACTAGCTGTTTGACATGTGGCAGAACAAATCACGCTCCGGGTACTTCTTAGGAGACGGAACAAAGGACATTAAAAGAAAGCCTAAGACAGGCTGGGACCACTCTTACAGAGGTCAGTCTGCTCTCACAACTCAAGAGTGTGTTTCGTGTCACTTGTTTAATAAATTCTGCCTGCATGAGCTTTCCTGATCTGTAATTTTATTTTTTTTTAACTACAACAAGACAAAGATGGAGGAAAAAGAGCCACACCTGACA
>NW_011484841.1:14829-16330 GCF_000754665.1 Bison bison bison | reverse complement strand
GTCTGACTCTTAGCGACCCCATGGACTGCAGCCCACCAGGCTCCTCCATCCATGGGATTTTCCAGGCAAGAGTACTGGAGTGGGGTGCCATTGTCTTCTCCAGAAGTTGTTTTGACTTCTAGCTAACCTTGAGGTGTTTCTGAGGGTCCCTGACACATCCCAAAGAAGGATATTAAACTAATTAGGTTCATTTAATATGTTAAAGGTACATGGGAAGTACTGTCAATAACTAACAAATCTTTTCAGGCTATATTATATGGTAAATGACACTAATGCAGGTAGTCTAAAAATTATGTGAAATTCATAAAGATCTGATATATCCTGCAAAAATATTGTCAGTTATAATTCTAATTATCATATTAAAGTGTTACATGACACAGCAATAACCAGGTTGCTTTGTCAACCACAATGTAATCAGATTCTAAATGTGTCTTCTGTGGTTTCACTCTGATGCTTTTGCAAAAATACTGCTGCTTCTTTAAGGTTTATGGTAAACATTTTTTAAGATTAACCAGATAAACAAATTTTATAATTAATAGTAACCTGGTGCCAGACTGAATTTTTTTTTCCTTTCTGTTAAGAAAACAAAGTTATCTAGGAATGTGGTATTTAATAACAGACAGTGTGAATTTCTTTGCTTTTAACTGATTTATATTTGTTTTTAAAAGCTTTTCTTACTCTGGTAAAGTAAATAAGGCTGAGCTTTATTTACATGTACCATCTGAATGCAGAGTTCCAAAGAATAGCAAGAAGAGATAAGAAAGCCTTCCTCAGCGATCAATGTAAAGAAATAGAGGAAAACAATACAATGGGAAAGATTAGAGGTCTCTTCAAGAAAATTAGAGATACCAAGGGAATATTTCATGCAAAGATGGACTCGATAAAAGAAAGAAACAGTATGGACCTAACAGAAGCAGAAGATATTAAGAAGAGGTGGCAAGAATACACAGAAGAACTGTATGAAAAAGATCTTGACGACCCAAATAATCACGATGATGTGATCATTGGCATAGAGCCAGACATCCTGGAATGTGAAGTCAATTGGGCCTTAGAAAGCATGACTACGAACAAAGCTAGCGGAGGTGATGGAATTCCAGTTGAGCTATTTCAAATCCTGAAAGATGAGGCTGTGAAAGTGCTGCACTCAATATGCCAGCAAATTTGGAAAACTCAGCAGTGGCCACAGGACTGGAAAAGGTCAGTTTTCATTCCAATCCCAAAGAAAGGCAATGCCAAAGAATGCTCAAACTACCGCACAATCGCACTCATCTCATACGCTAGTAAAGTAATGCTCAAAATTCTCCAAGCCAGGCTTCAGCAATACGTGAACCGTGAAATTCCAGATGTTCAAGCTGGTTTTAGAAAGGGCAGAGGAACCAGAGATCAAATTGCCAACATCTGCTGGATCATGGAAAAAGCAAGAGAGTTCCAGAAAAACATCCATTTCTGCTTTATTGACTATGCCAAAGCCTTTGACTGTGTAGATCACAAGAAACTGTGG
>NW_011484841.1:9795-14241 GCF_000754665.1 Bison bison bison | reverse complement strand
AGGAGATCCAACCAGTCCATTCTGAAGGAGATCAGCCCTGGGATTTCTTTGGAAGGAATGATGTTAAAGGTAAAACTCCAGTACTTTGGCCACCTCATGCAAAGAATTGACTCATTGGAAAAGACTCTGATGCTGGGAGGGATTGGGGGTAGGAGGAGAAGGGGGCGACAGAGGATGAAATGGCTGGATGGCATCACCCATTCGATGGACGTGAGTCTGAGTGAACTCCGGGAGTTGGTGATGGACAGGGTGGCCTGGCAAGCTGCAGTTCATGGGGTCGCAAAGAGTCAGACACGACTGAGCGACTGAACTGACTAACTGAACTGACCATGATCTTTATTTTGCTTTTACAAAAATTAATCCCTCGTTGTCAGATGCCTGCTATCCTAATGTCCTTAAAACATGGCAACAGTCTACTCCTAAATTGGGGAAATTAAAATGGGTAAACTAACTATAAATCAAGTTGGGTTGTGGGAAACACAAGATGGTCACTTGGCTTTCCCCAGCCATGTAACATATCTCATTTTTATTTGATGGGATAAAGCCTCCCTGGCTGCAGAGTTAATCTGTCCTTATGAAGGAAAATTTTCTTTATGTTTCACTAAATATTAAATTCTAATTTTGTTAATTAAGGTCTATGTTTGCCAAGGCTCACTTCCCAGCTCTTCCTTTTCTGTTTTCTCATATTACTAAAAACTTTAATTGAGTTATTAAGAGATACTCTAAATTTGTTTCTAAAGCTTATCTCAGTAATGTCTTTGGAGGGCAATCAGATGCCCTGTGGCCTACAACAGAGGATTATAGGTTCTGGAAAAGACACAATGCAAAGGACTATCACCAACCTGGACAGAATGACCCTTATCAGGTATTAACTGGCTCACGTACAGTGAAACTAAAAGAAAATTAACTCTAGGGTTAGCTTCCACTGACAAAGGGTCCCTGCACTGGAATGGCCTATAGAGAGAACTGCAACCTCAAAATCACCTTAAAACAATGCTCAAACAGAGGGAAAAATTTCACTCACACGAGGATAAAAAGATGACATCAGAAGTAGGACAACTCATTCAAGAGCCTTGATTCATATGATTCATCATGTTTTCTTTATAATGATTTCTTGATTTCTTAGATCTTTGCATTTAAATCAAATATTTTTCTATCATAGATGTGATCCTATGCTAATTTAAAAAATCAATCGAATTGTTGGGTTTGTGGCCAGTTATCTATGTCTAGCACTTCTGGGTTACCTTGGGGGATTTCTCCATTCTAAGGCTCTAACTGGTTGACTCAGAAAATTTTTCTTAAAAATTGAAAAATCAATGACTACATCCCTCAGGACAATACAAAATTAGATTTGCAGCTATTTCGTCAAGTTCCCAGTTTCAGGGCATAGGCTTGGATTGCTCTTCATCATGCTATTTATTTCCAACTGAGGTGGACAAACTGACAACAAGTCTGACCACTTCTCCCATTCAGGTCCATGTGACACTCCTCTCTGGAAACCCTGGGGACACCCAATTCCAGTAAAGGGGATCCCAAGAAGTCTCTCAAGCTCCCTTGGCATCCATGTCCTGACTGAGGGATGCTTGGCTCTCAGAACACAATGTCTTAATCCTACTCAGCACTAGTCATGCTGGAGACCTTGGGAATGCCTAACTCCACCTCTGGGATCCCAGGAGGTTGACCTCCCTTCACCTGCCCAGGGATCTGCATCTTGACACAAGGACGCTCAGCTCTCAGGTTGCCCCAGTGCTGGGAAGGATAAGCGTCAGCCCAGAGAAGTCCACCCATGGGATTCTATTAGCTTTTCCTGTGATTACTTTAGATGGGAAAAAAAAAAATCCACTTCCCACAGATGCCCTTGAGATACATCCTTGATAACTGGAAGCTGTTCGACCCTAAGACTCTAAGGCTAAGATGCTTGAGATTATTTTGTAAAACTGCATAGCTGCAGGGGGTAGTCCCAAAATGGCAGAGGAATAGGACCAAGAGACCACCTTCTCCCCCACAAATTCATCAAAAGATCATTTGAATGCTGAACAACTTCCACGAAACAACTTCTGAACACTGGTGGAGGACACCAGGCACCCAGAAGGGCAGCCTGTTCCCTTCAAAATGAGCCTTGAGGCTACAGTAAGAATAAGACTGAAAGCCAAAGGCAGGAGGCTTAACTCCAAAACTTGAGAACATCAGAGAACTCCTGATTCCAGGGAACATTAATAGACAAGAGCTCATCCAAAAGCCTCCATACCTACACTGAAACCAAGCTCCAACAAAGGGTCAACAAGTTCCAGAGCAAGATATACCATACTAATTATCCAGCAAAGCAAGAACACAGCACTGAGCACTAAAAGACAGGATGCCCAAAGCCATACCAAGCCCATAGACACCCCAGAAATCACTACTGGACACTCCATTGCACTTCATAGAGAAGAGAAGAGACAGAGCTACACCCACCAGAACACAGAAACAAGCTCCCCTAACTAGGAAACCTTGACAAGGCACTAGTCCTCCCCACCCACAGAGAGCAAGCTCCACAATAAAGAGGAACCATAAACTTCCAGCCTACAGAAAGACCACCCCAAACACAGCAATCTAAATAAAATTAAAAGGCAGAGAAATATACAGCATGTAAAGGAACATGATGAATGCCCACCAAGCCAAACAAAAAAAGAGGAGACAGGGAGTCTACCTGAAAAAGAATTCAGAATAATGATACTAAAGATGATCCAAAATCTTGAAAACAAAATAGAGTTACAGATAAATAGACTAGAGACAAGGATTGAGAAGATGCAAGAAATGTTTAACAAAGACATAGAATAATGAATAATGCAATAACGGAGATCAAAAGTACTCTGGAAGAAACCAACAGTAGAATAACTGAGGCAGAAGATAGGATAGGTGAGGTGGAAGACAGAATAGTGGAAATCAATGAAGCAGAGAGGAAAAAAGAAAAAAAGAATCACAAGAAATGAGGACAACCTCAGAGACCTCTGGGACAATGTTAAACATTCCAACATTCAAACCATAGGCATCCCAGAAGAAGAAGACAAAAAGAAAGGCTGTGAGAAAATACTTGAGGAGATAATAGTTGAAAACTTGCCTGAAATGGGGAAGGAAATAGCCACCCAAATCCAAGAAACCCAGAGAGTCCCAAACAGGATAAACCCAAGGATAAAGATCCCAGTTCACACATATTAATCAAACTAATGAAGATCAAACACGAAGAGCAAATATTAAAAGCAGCAAAGGAAAAACAACAAGTAACATCCCCGTTAGGATAATAGCTGATCTTTCAATAGAAACTCTTCAGGCGAGAAGGGAATGGCAGGACATACTTAAAATGATGGAAGAGAAAAATCTACAATCCAGATTACTGTACCCAGCAAGGATCTCATTCAAATATGATGAAGAAATCAAAAGTTTTACAGACAAGCAAAAGCTGAGAATTCAGCACCACAAAACCATCTCTTCAACAAAATGCTAAAGGAACTTCTCTAGATAGGAATCACAGAAAAGGTTTATAAACTTGAACCCAAAACAACAAAGTAAATGGCAATGGGATCATACTTATCAATAATTACCTTAATGTAAATGGGTTGAATGCCCCAACCAAAAGACAAAGACTGGCCAAATGGATACGAAGAAAGACCCCCTATATGTGCTGTCTACAAGAGACCCACCTCAAACCAAGGGACATATACAGACTGAAAGTGAAGGACTAGAAAAAGATATTTCATGCAATTGAGACCAAAAGAAAACAGGAGTAGCCATACTCATATCAGATAAAATAGACTTTGAAATAAAGGCCATGAAAAGAGACAAAGAAGGATACAACATAATGATCAAAGGATCAATCCAAGAAGATATAACAATTATAAATATATATGCACCCAACATAGGAGCACCTCAATACATAAGGCAAATATTAACAAGGATGAAAAGGGAAATTAACAGTAACACAATGATAGTGGGAGACTTTAATACCCTACTCACACCTATGGATAAATCAACCAAACAGAAAATTAGCAAGGAAACACAAACTTTAAATTGTACAGTGGACCATTTATACATAATTAATATCTATAGGACGTTTCACCCCAAAACAATGAATTTCACCTTTTCCTCAAGTGCACACGAAACATTCTGCAGGATAGACCACATCCTGGTCCATAAATCTAGCCTTGGTAAATTCAAAAAAACTGAAATCATTTCAGGCATCTTTTCTGATCATAATGCAGTAAGATTAGATGTCAACTACAGGGAAAAAAAACTATTAAAAATACAAACAGGGGGTGGTCCTAAGATGGAGGAGGAATAGGACAGGGAGACCACTTTCTTCCCCACAAATTCATCAAAAGAACATTTAAATGCTGAGTAAATTCCACAAAACAACTTCTGAATGCCAGCAGAGGACATCAGGCACCCAGAAAAGCAGTCCATTGTCTT
>NW_011484841.1:7651-9363 GCF_000754665.1 Bison bison bison | reverse complement strand
ACCTGCTCACAGAACAAAGGACTATACAGAGTTACTCGGCTGCAGACCATCCTCCGGTGACAGGCAGCCAGAGCCGGAAGGGGACAATCACAGCCCCAGAGAGACATTATCTACCAAACCACAAGCAGGCTTCTTTGCTAACTAAGACTTCTTGGGGTTCTGGACAGTCAACATCTGCCTGAGAAGGTGTGCCGGTTGTACACCCAAAAAACCAAGTGGCAGGGATGGAGGAGGCGATAAGTCTCAGCAACTGCACTCGCCAAACACCTCATCACCTGAGCTACTCGGATCTGGGAAGGGCACAAAACGCAGGCCCAACCGAGTCTGCGCCTCTGAGGACTTCCTGAGTGTCTGAACTTGAGCAGCTTAGACTTGGGAGGTGCATGCAGCCCAGGGCAGGCCTTGGACGGTTCCCGGCGGAGCAAACTAGAGCCTCAGCAGTGTGGGCAGGGAGGGCACATGCACTGTGAGCAGGCCCAGTGTGGCTGAGACACTGCGAGCACACGCCAGTGTTATTTGTTTGCAGCGTCCCTCCCTCCCCACAGCGCGACTGAACAAGTGAGCCTAAAAAAAGTGTCCACACCGCCCCCATTGTGTCAGGGTGGAAATCAGAAACTGAAGAGACCAGCAAACAGAAGAAGCTAAAATATTGGGAACCAGCTTGGAAGTGATAGGTGCAACAGATTAAAACCCTGGCGTTAGTACCAACTACATAGGAAGGGGCCTATAGATCTTGAGAAATATAACCTGGACTAAGGAACTATACAAAAATGAACTGACCCCACACTGCCCACAACACCAGAGATAGTCCTAGATATATTTTTACTATTTTCATGATCATTCTTTTTTTTTAATTTTTTTTTAAATTTTTAAGTCCTCTATTACTCCTTTTTCATTTTTATAACCTACTAGTACTTTACAAAAAAAAAAAAAAAACCCTATTTTTAAAGCAAACTTCATATATGCATATATATTTTTTTTATAATTTTGTGACTTTGTTTTGTTTTCTTATGTTTTTTCTTCTTTTCTTTAATATTGTATTTTTGAAAATCCAACCCCTACTCTAGATTTTTAATCTTTGCTTTTTTGTATTTGTTATCAATTTGTACCTTTAAGAACCCAATCTTTAGTACAAATTTTTACTTGGGAGTGAAATTACTGGCTTGACTGCTCTCTCCCCACTTTGGACTCTCCTTTTTCTCCACCAGGTCGCCTCTATCTCCCTCCTCCCCCTTCTCTTCTCTACCCAACTCTGTGAATCGCTTTGTGTGTTCCAGACGGTGGAGAACACTTAGGGAACTGATTACTGGCTGAATCCATCTCTCTCCTTTTGATTTCCCCCTTTATCCTCCTGGCCACTTCTGTCCCCTTCCTCCCTCTTCTCTTCTGTGTATAACTTCGTGAACATCTCTGAGTGGTTCAGACTGTGGAGCAGGACATAAGGAATTGATTACTGGATAGCTTGCTCTGTCCTCTTTTTATTCCACCTCATCTCATAGTGGTCACCTCTATCTCCCTCCTCCCTCTTCTCTTCTCCATGAAACTCTGTGAACCTCTCTGGGTGTCCCTCACTGTGGAGAAACTTTTCATCTTTAACATAGATATTTTGTCAACAGTGCTGTATAGATGGAGAAGTCTTGAGGCTACTGTAAAAATAAGACTGAAAACCAGAAGCAGGAGGCTTAAATCCAAATCCTGAGAACACCAGAGAA
>NW_011484841.1:3509-5857 GCF_000754665.1 Bison bison bison | reverse complement strand
CCAGAGTCAACTCTTCGCATGAGGTGGCCAAAGTACTGGAGTTTTACCTTTAACATCATTCCTTCCAAAGAAATCCCAGGGCTGATCTCCTTCAGAATGGACTGGTTGGATCTCCTTGCAATCCAAGGGACTCTCAAGAGTCTTCTCCAACACCACAGTTCAAAAGCATCAATTCTTCGGTGCTCAGCTTTCTTCACAGTCCAACTCTCACATCCATATATGACCACTAGAAAAACCATAGCCTTGACTATATAGACCTTTGTGGGCAAAGTAATGTCTCTGCTTTTCAATATGCTATCTAGGTTGGTCATAACTTTTCTTCAAAGGAGTAAGGGCCTTTTAATTTCATGGCTGCGGTCACCATCTGCAGTGATTTTGGAGCCCAAAAAAATAAAGTTTGACACTGTGTCCACTGTTTCCCCATCTATTTCCCATGAAATTATGGGACCAGATGCCATGATCTTCATTTTCTGAATGTTGAGCTTTAAGCCAACATTTTTGGTCTCCTCTTTCCATTTCATCAAGAGGTATTTTAGTTCCTCTTCACTTTCTGCCATAAGGGTGGTGTTATCTGCATATCTGAGGTTATTGATATTTCTCCCAGCAATCTTGATTGCAGAATGTGCTTCCTCCAGCCCAGCGCCTCTCATGATGTACTCTGCATAGAAGTTAAATAAGTAGGGTGACAATATACAGCCTTGATGTGCTCCTTTTTCTATTTGGACCAGTCTGTTGTTCCATGTCCAGTTCTGACTGTTGCTTCCTGACCTGCATATAGGTTTCACAAGAGGCAGGTAATGTGTTCTGGTATTCCCATCTCTTTCAGAATTTTCCACAGTTTCTTGCGATTCACACAGTCAAAGGCTTTGGCATAGTCAATAAAGCAGAAATAGATGTTTTTCTGGAACTCTCTTGCTTTTTCCGTGATCCAGCAGATGTTGGCAATTTGATTTCTGGTTCCTCTGCCCTTTCTAAAACCAGCTTGAACATCAGGAAGTTCATAATTCACGTATTGCTGAAGCCTGGCTTGGAGAATTTTGAGCATTACTTTACTAGCGTATGAGATGAGTGCAATTGTGCGGTAGTTCGAGCATTCTTTGGCATTGCCTTTCTTTGGGATTGGAATGAAAACTGACTTTTCCAGTCCTGTGGCCACTGCTGAGTTTTCCAAATTTGCTGGCATATTGAGTGCAGCACTTTCACAGCCTCATCTTTCAGGATTTGAAATAGCTCAACTGGAATTCCATCACCTCCACTAGCTTTGTTCATAGTGATGTTTTCTCATGCCCATTTGACTTCACATTCCAGAATGTCTGGCTCTAGGTGAGTGATCACATCATCATGATTATCTTGGTTGTGAAGATCATTTTTGTACAGTTCTGTGTATTCCTGTCACCTCTTCTTAATATCTACTGCTTCTGTTAGGTCCCTACCATTTTGTCTTTTATCAAGCCCATCTTTGCATGAAATGTTCCCTTGGTATCTAATTTTCGTGAAGAGATCTCTAGTCTTTCCCATTCTGTTGTTTTCCTCTATTTCTTTGCATTGATCACTGAGGGATGCTTTTTTATCTCTTTTGCTATTCTTTGGAATTCTGCATTCAGATGCTTATATCTTTCCGTTTCTCCTTTGCTCTTGTTTTCTCTTCTTTTCACAGCTATTTTTAAGGCCTCCTCAGACAGCCATTTTGTTTTTTTGCATTTCTTTTCCATGGGGATGCTCTTGATCCCTGTCTCCTGTACAATGACACGAACCTCAGTCCATAGTTCATCAGGCACTCTGTCTATCAGATCAAGTCCCTTAAATCTATTTCTCACTTCCACTGTATATATTAGGGATTTGATTTAGGTCATACCTGAATGGTCTAGTGGTTTTCCCTACTTTCTTCAATTTAAGTCTGAATCTGGCAATAAGGAGTTCATGATCTGAGCCACAGTCAGCTTCTGGTCTTGTTTTTGGTGACTGTATAGAGCTTCTCCATCTTTGGCTGCAAAGAATATAATCAATCTGAATTCAGTGTTGACCATTTGGTGATGTCTTGTGTAGAGTCTCCTCTTGTGTTATTGGAAAAGGGTGTTTGCTATGACAAGTGCATTTTCTTAGCAAAACTCTATTAGTCTTTGCCCTGCTTCATTCTGTATTCCAAGGCCAAATTTGCCTGTTACCCCAGGCGTTTCTCGACTTCCTACTTTTGCATTCCAGTACCCTATAATGAAAAGGACATCTTTTTTGGGCGTTTGTTCTAAAAGGTCTTGTAGGTCTTCATAGAACCATTCAACTTCGGCTTCTTCAGCATTACTGGTTGGGGCATAGACTTGGATTACTGTGATATTGAATGGTTTGCCTTG
>NW_011484841.1:0-1109 GCF_000754665.1 Bison bison bison | reverse complement strand
TAGATGCAAAAATCCTTAACAAAATTCTAGCAATCAGAATCCAACAACACATTAAAAAGATCATACACCTGACCAAGCGGGCTTTATCCCGGGGATGCAAGGATTCTTCAATATCCACAAATCAATCAATCAATGTGGTAATACACCACATTAACTAATTGAAAAATAAAAGTCATACGAATATCTCAATAGATGCAGAGAAAGCCTTTGACAAAATTCAACATCCATTTATGATAAAAACTCTCCAGAAAGCAGGGAATAGAAGGAACATACCTCAACTTTATAAAAGCTATATATGACAAACCCACAGCAAACATTTCCTCAATGGTGAAAAATTGAAAGCATTTCTCCTAAAGTCAGGAACAAGACAAGGGTGTCCACTTTCACCACTACTATTCAACACAGTTTTGGAAGTTTTGGCCACAGCAGTCACAGCAGAAAAAGAAAGAAAACGAATCCAGATTGGAAAAGAAGAAGTAAAACTCTCACTGTTTACAGATGACATGATCCTCTACATAGAAAACCCTAAAGACTCCACCAGAAAATTACTAGAGCTAATCAATGAATGTAGTAAAGTTTCAGGATATAAAATCAACACACAGAAATCCCTTGCATTCCTATACACTAATAATGAGAAAATAGAGAAATTAAGGAAACAATCCCATTCACCATTGCAATGAAAAGAATAAAATACTTAGGAATAAATCTACCTAAAGAAACCAAAGACCTATATAAGAAAACTATAAAACACTGGTGAAAGAAATCTAAGAGGACACAAATAGATTAAGAAATATACTATGTTCATGGATCGGAAGAATGAATATAGTGAAAATGAGTATACTACCCAAAGTATACTACCCTATCAAGCTACCCTTGGTATTTTTCACAGAGCTAGAATAAATAATTTCACAAATTGTATGGGAATACAAAAAACCTCAAATAGCCAAAGCAATCTTGAGAAAAAAGAATGGAACTGGAGGAATCAACCTGCCTGACTTCAGGCTCTACTACAAAGCCACAGTCATCAAGACAGTATGGTACTGGCACAAAGACAGAAATATAGATCAATGGAACAAAATAGAAAGCCCAGAGATAAATCCATGCACCTA
>NW_011484840.1:17945-18630 GCF_000754665.1 Bison bison bison | reverse complement strand
GACACATACAGACTGAAAATGAAGGGCTGGAAAAAGATTTTCCATTCAAATAGGGACCAAAAGAAAGCAGGAGTAGCAATACTCATATCAGATAAAATAGACTTTAAAACAAAGGCTGTGAAAAGACACAAAGAAGGTCACTACATAATGATCAAAGGATCAATCCAAGAAGAAGATATAACAATTCTAAATATATATGCACCCAACACGGGAGGACCGCAGTATGTAAGACAAATGCTAACAAGTATGAAAGGAGAAATTAACAATAACACAATAATAGTGGGAGACTTTAATACCCCACTCACACCTATGGATAGATCAACCAAACAGAAAATTAACAAGGAAACACAAATTTTAAATGATACAATAGACCAGTTAGACCTAATTGATATCTATAGGACATTTCATCCCAAAACAACGAATTTCAACTTTTTCTCAAGCGCACATGGAACCTTCTCCAGGATAGATCACATCCTGGGCCATAAAGCTAGCTTTGGTAAATTCAAAAAAATAGAAATCATTCCAAGCATCTTTTCTGATCACAATGCAGTAAGATTAGATCTCAATTACAGGAGAAAAACTATTAAAAATTCCAACATATGGAGGCTGAACAACACGCTGCTGAATAACCAACACATCACAGAAGAAATCAAAAAAGAAATCAAAATTTGCATAGAAACGAATG
>NW_011484840.1:12502-14966 GCF_000754665.1 Bison bison bison | reverse complement strand
AGATGCCAGTCCAGGTTCAATGCATGATACTGGATGCTTGGGGCTAGTGCACTGGGACGACCCAGAGGGATGGTATGGGGAGGGAGGTGGGAGGAGGGTTCAGGATGGGGAGCACATGTATACCTGTGGCAGATTCATTTTGATATTTGGCAAAACTAATACAATTATATGAAGTTAAAAAAAAAAGAAAAAGAAAATTATTCCTTCAACATACAGACAACAGCTTCATTTGTAAAAATAATAGTAATAATAAGTAAATTGTAATCTGAACAATGATACAGTGTAAAAATTCTAAGACATTTTCCTATGCATTGTGTATGTGTGGAGAGGAATATACAATTGAGCAAAATCACAATTGTGCTCACTCTTTGAATTGATCAGTAAGCATGCACACATACTAAGATATGCAGTAGCATGATATTGCAACAAATTTGTGATTGAAAAAGTGTGAATATTTTATGACTTAATGAGCCTTGATTTTGATATTGTCATGTATTCTTTTTTCTCCCACAGTTATATGATATCTTTAAAATAATTTCTGAAAAATTTCTAGTGCTTGAAAGTAGACTGGCTTATTGTGACCCAGCGCCTCTTAACCACAAGTGAAAGTTATTTGTTTTTAATTGTTTTAGATGTTGGAAAATTAAACTTGGCTTTAAGTATGTCCTTTTATAAAGATGTTGATTTATTTTTCAAAGCAATTCTGTAGTATCACCAGTCTTGAATCATATTTTTGTTGCTTGATTACTACTTTTTTATAATAAAAGGTAATTTATTTTTCTAAATTAGTTTCAGAAAAAAAATAAAAGCATAGCCAAAAGTAAGAAAGAGTATTATGCTTTTTTCCATGATAGAATATGCTCATTAAATAAAATTTAAGAAATAGAGGGAATTATGTACATACATATGATAAATGGTGTTCTAAACACTGCTTTTTACCTTAACAAAGAAGATATGTACAGTATGATTATGATTTGGTTTGCTTAAAAATATGCTTAATCCATGCTGTATGTAATTGCATTTTATTTATTTATATAACTCTTTGGTTTTCCTTTGTGTGTAATTATCACAATTACAGTCAATTCTAGTTTGATAAAGATTTGACAATATGAATTATGTGAAATGAGCATTCTCAGATGCGTTCCCTTGACACACATGCATATTTTCTGGTACATGGTTAAGGGTAAGATTTTCTTGATGAAGGCAGGCTGTGTGCTGATATGCTGTATAATTCATACACTAGCATCAGGTGAGAGCTTTCATTACTCTATATCCTTTACATATGTGATAGGGTTAGTCTTGTTTATTTCATCCTTGTAATGAATGTGTCATAGATTTCATTTGGTTTTAATCTGGTTTTAATTGCCTTTACTGGTTGCTAATGAGTTATTTTCTTCTTTTTTCTGAGTATTTAGATTATTCTGTCTTGTGAAATGCATCTTTAAGTCTATTGTCATTTTTTCTCCTGAATTTTTGATGCTTTTGATTTAGAGCACTCCTTTAACTATAGTGTATTTAAACATTTTATATTGAAAATTTTCACTCTGAATAGCAGTATTTCTTAGTCCAGGAAGTGCAACAGATTAATGTAAACATTATGACTAATAATTTTATCAAAAACACTTTTCTTGCACCAAAGTCATAAAGTTAATAAACATTATCTTGAAAAAGACTCATTGTTATGCATTTTGCTTAAGTTTACAAATTATCTGAGATTACATTTTAAAATAAATTTTGTGAAGTGAGGGTCAAGCTCTCTTTTTTTGCACCACTATATATAATTAAATTAATATAATTTATTAAAAGCCCATCTTTTCTATATTTTCTGCAGTATGAACTTTTGCTTATTCAAGTGTGCCCATGTTCTATAGTCATTCAACAAGTATTCTCTAAAGCTTTCCATATGCAGTAATCTTTGCTAGCTGAAATCTTTCGTTTTTAAGTAAGTTATAACAATACAGAGGGAGACAAAATAGAATATACATTATTAATTTTGGATAAAAATACTGGGAGGCCAATTGATAGATAAAATATACTATATTGTTTTAGTACTTTGGCCACCTAATGCAGAGAGCCAACTCAATGTAAAAGACCCTGATGTTTGTAAAGATGAAGGCAAGAAGGAGGAGACAGCATAGGACGAGATGGTTGGATATTAATAGTGTCACTGATTCAGTGGACTCTGAATCTGAGCAAATTCTGAGACATAGTAGAAGACTGAGGAGCCTGGTGTGCTATGGTCCATGAAGACACAGAGAGTTGGACATGACTTACCAAACTGAACAACAACAACAAATCAAATAAGCAGTGAATTTTTGCTGACAAAGACTAGTCCATTAAATATGAGATCAGCAAAAACATTAATTTCTTATAAATACAAACACTAGGGAGACAATCCTGATATCAGAAAGTCAAGCAGAAAATGGCAAGTTCATGAGGATAATCAATTTATAGTAATACAGGA
>NW_011484840.1:7416-10713 GCF_000754665.1 Bison bison bison | reverse complement strand
TGCATGAGGTGGCCAAAGTACTGGAGTTTCAGCTTTAGCATCATTCCTTCCAAAGAAATCCCAGGGCTGATCTCCTTCAGAATGGACTGGTTGGATCTCCTTGCAGTTAGAAACTGCTATTCCCTGTACTGTAATTGGAGAAGAAGACAAATGCAACTAGAGAAATTACTTGCTTATGAAAATGCAAATCAGGAATGTCAAAAAGCTATAGCTCTAATTCATGAGACGGACTATTATTGATTATTTGAAGGCTTGTTGCAATCTAGGATGAGAAACTCAAAAGATGCAATGCTAGCAGAAATAATGGTTGCTGCCTTAATAAAGGGAAATGAAGGATGCTTTACATGTGAAGATAAGAACCATTTAAAAGGGACTGTCCTAAGAAAGCTAACAAAAAACCTCCAAAAATCTACCCTCAGTGCCATAGAGGAATGCAATGGGCCAAAGACTGTAAATCTAAATTTTACATTGAAGGAAAACCTATTCTGGGAAACTCCAAGCAGGGGATCCCCCAGGTCCCCTTCAACAAAAGCCAGGGGCAAATTCCATCTTTTCCCTCAAACCCTCAACATCCAGCAGTGCTGCCATTGATACACCAGCCCTAAATGACTTTCTCCTTTACCCTCAGGCAGTCCCCTCTAGAATACCTACCTGACTTTTTGGACCCCTGCCCCCACAAACCTTCAGTCTTTTACATGGCCAATGTAGTTTGACTTCTAAAGGAATAACTGTTCACCCTGGAGTAATTGATTCAGATTATAAAGGAGAAATTCAAATTATGATGTCATCTCAGATTTTATGACAGTTCAAAAAAGGGGATAAAATTGCTCAATTACTTGTTTTACCTTACATTCCTATTAACTCCTCTAATGATGTACAGACAGGTGGATTTGGCAGTACAGATCAACAACAGTCCTTTTGGACATCATTATTATCTGAATTTGCTCGACTGACTATAAATATCAAAATTAGTGGTAAAAGATTTTCTGGTCTCCTCGAACACTGGGTCTGATATTACTATTATTTCCAAACATTTATGGCCCAAACCCTGGCCTGTACAAAAAATTTGTTGCCAAATTGCAGGGATTTCTCAAACCAAAGTACAAGAGGTTTATCAGAGTACTCAGATTTATCCATTTGTGGGACCCAAAGGCCAACCTGCAACATTAAAACCTTATGTGATAGATTCACCCCTTATAGGGGTGGGATTTACTTATAGAAAGGGATTTATTAATGCAATGACAAACTCAGATATACATTCCACATTTTTCCTAGGAGCCACTGCTCATTTAACAAACAATACAATTATTAAAATAACTTGGAAGAATGACAAGACTATTTGGACAGAGCAGTGGCCGCTCACGAAAAATTACAGGTGGCTAAGGAACTTATAGATACACAACTAGAATTAAAGCATATTGAGGAATCTTGTTCTCCTTGGAACTCTCCTATTTTTGTTATAAAAAGAAATCTAACAAATGGCATCTCCTAATAGACCTTAGAAAAGTTAATGCATCTATGAAACCTATGGGTGCATTACAACCAAAAATCCCATCCCTTACCACTATTCCTCAAAATTTACGTATTATTATTATTGATTTACAAGATTTCTTTTGAAATATATCTTTACATCTTTTAGACTGAGAGAGATTTGCTTTCTTTCTCCCTTATCCTAATCATATTGGACCTCATAAATGGTACCAATGGACTGTACTTGACACAAGGGATGATGAATTCTCCCACCATGTGTCAGTACTACGTAGCCAAAGACCTTAAGCCTCTGAGAAAGCAATTTCCTAACTTTCTTGTTATTCACTATATGGATGATATATTGTTGCTGGCTCCATCTATCTTAGAAACTCAACACATGTTTGATGTAGCTCAACTATGCTTAAAAACTCTGGATTAATCATTGACCCTAAAAAAATTCAAACCTCTACACCTTACCATTACTTGGGGTTTGTTGTAATAGACAACATATTACTCCCCAACTCAGATCCGTACTGATAAATTATCAACTTCAAATGATTTTCAAAAGCTCTTAGGTGATATAAATTGTATTAGACCTTCTTTGAAGTGAAGTCGCTCAGTCATATCAGACTCTTTGCGACCCCATGGACTGTAGGCTATCAGGCTCCTCCATCAATGGGATTTTCCAGGCAAGAGTGCTGGAGTGGATTGCCATTTCCTTCTCCAGGGTATCTTCCTGACCCAGGAATCGAACCCAGGTCTCCTGCATTTCAGGCAGAAGCTTTACCATCTGAGCCACCAGGGAAGCCCAGCACTGATAATTATCAACTGAATAACCTATTTAATACTTTAAAAGGAGATCCTGATTTAAATAGCCCTTGTTCACTTTCTCAAGAGGCATGAGAGGAACTCTTTTTAGTGCAAAATAAATTACAAAAACAATTTCTTACTCGCATCAAATTAGATTTACCTCTAGAATTATTTGTACTCCCCTCTCTTCATTCTCCCACAGGAATTCTTTCCCTACAAGAACACCCATTTTAGAGGAATAAAGTCACTTACACCCTACTTTGATTTAATTGCTCTAATCATTATTAATGGAAGAAATAGGACTAAAACTCTAATTGGTTCTGATCCTCATAAATTCTGATCCTCATATTGTAATATCTATCAATAAATCTCAATTTGAGAACACATTACAAACTTCTACATTTCCAAATAGCTTTTCTGAAATATTTTGGAAAAATTTAATTTTATTATCCTTCTTGGTACAAGAAGGATGTAGAATTTCTTCAAAAATACTGAATTTATTATTTCTCACATTATCAGCTCACAGCCTATACCACAAGCCGAGGTTTTTTATATAGATGGGACTAAAAATGCCAAAGCTTCATTCTGGTCTCTTAAGGAATATAAAGTCTTTTATACTAAATTTCATTCTGCTCAACAAAGTAAATTATATGCTCTTATTCAAGTCATTTGCCTACATCCTTACGCCATTAATATAGTCTCTGACTCTATATATTCAGTTTTTGTGTTAAAAAATATAAAAACCTCCACCATAAACTCCAATCAACTTATTATTCAACAACTCTTTTTCATACTACAATCTGTTGTTAGAAACCACAATTCACCCATTTATATTACACATATTCGAGCACATTCTTGTCTTCCTGGCCCCATGACTTTTGGTAATGAGCAGGCTGATAAACTGGTTTCTTTTGCTACTCCAGAGGAACAGCATGCTCTATTGCATAACAGTGCTGGCTCCCTACACCAGCTATGGAAAATCCCATACCTCCAGGCTAAAAAAAAAAAAAAAAAAAA
>NW_011484840.1:3513-7260 GCF_000754665.1 Bison bison bison | reverse complement strand
CGGCAAATGAATGTAACTCATTACCCTGAACTTTATTTTCTTTCTTACATATCTGTATCAACACTAACTCTTCTTTTATTTGGGCCACACCTCTTCGCAGTGAGGCTACACAACACGTTATAACTCACTTATTAGCTTGTTTTGCTGTAATGGAAACTCCTAGTTCTATAAAAACAGAAAATGGCCCCGCCTATATTTCTAGACAGTTTAAATTTACAATCTTTTTCTATTAAACATATTAGAGGTATTCCTTATAATCCACAGACACAAGACATAGTCAAATGAGCACAGCACACACTAAAGTTGTAAATAAAAAATTAGAAAAGGGGGAATACACAGGAACACTACTGTCTTCCTTATCTAAAGCAGACTTTACTAGATTCCACATAAGATATTTTCTAAACCTATAACTATGTTAATACAGCTTTATTTGTTTTAAATTTTTTTAACTTACCACAGGGAGATATCTTAATGAGAGCAGAAAAACATTTCGAGGAATTGAAGGACACTTCTCTTCCTTCTGCCCATTTGGTACCAAGACAGGTTAATGAAGCAATGGAAATCTGGGAAACTAATCCTACAGGGAAAGGGGTATGCTTGTATTTCCCCAGATGGATCCAACAAACTCACATGGCTTCCTCTTCGGAAGATTCTACCCAAGGGGCCCCCAGCCTTCAAAATGGAGATGGGACAACAAGGATCCCAGGATGAAGAAATTCCAATACGGGCCATGGCGGCTCTAAAGATCTCCAGGAAGCACCGCCCTCGGCGACATCAACCTTATGATCTCCCCACTTGGGGACAAATAAAAACACTTACTAATTTGGTCTCACAACAGGGAATGCCTCGGAGTCCTGACAATGCTCTGTCCCTTGGCTTGTACCTCTCCTGCTCAAGCTCTGACTAATCACACTTACTGGGCTTACATACCCAACCCCCCTCTACTACAGGTGGTTGAATGGACAGAGAGAGGACCAATCGTATCATCTAATGACTCCACACATATGCCTTCTCCCTGGAGCATTAAAAGGCCCTCGCACCCTGAAGAAGAAGGAAAACTAATTAATATTTCTCTAGGTTATGAAGTCCTTCCTTTGTGCATGGGCCCAGCAGAATTATGCATAAATGTTAGCCGACAAACTTGGGCTTTCACCCTGCCTCCCAAAAAGGATTTTTGGACATTGCTTGGATTATTTACTGCCCTTTCTTTGTCTGTGAACCATGTTTATACTACTGAGACTTTAGGGAAAGAGTTAGGGAAAGAACAGAGATAATTATGCAAAGGGTTCACTTATAAGAACTTTACATATGCTCCTGTTCATTGGGACAAATGTCAAGCCAAATCAGGAAAATTAATGTTTGTGGCTAATCATACAATTGTTAATTGGGGACCCCATGGTATGTGGTTATCTAACTGCTCAGAAGATGTTAATAGCTCTGTGTGTGACTATGCTACTCAGGTGACGTGGGAGGTCACTGACACTGCGATGGAACATTACCATGACAAAGGACTTCTTGGGTGACTTGACGGTGGATTAGCCCCACCTCGTCCTAGGATCGTCCTTGGTAAACAAAGTGGGCCTGAGCAATGGGACATTTGGAAACTTGCTGCGAGCACTGAAGAACTTGGAACTTGGACTGAACATTTCACAGGGACCAGTTGTGGTCATAGTAACTACTTCTTTTGCTATAATCAGTCATATTTTATACAGGCCTGTGTACCACTTCCTTTTGTTATAGCCACAGGGAATTTACAATTTAATAAGACTTTACTTTCTATAACTTGTATTAATTGCAAACTATATACTTGTCTTAACTCCTCTATCTCTTTAAGAAATGATTCCCTTTTGATTCTTCAATCTCGACGTAATTTGTGGTTACCAGTAAATCTCCAACGACCCTGGGAAGAAGGTCTCATGGCTGGACTTGCTTCTAGATAACTTACTAAACTGCTCCAATGATCTAAATGATTTGTTGGATGGCTGATTCTTGGAATTTTGGCGTTAATAGCTATTTACACCACTGCTGCCATCACCGGTGGTGCTTTACATACCTTGATTTGAACACATAATTTTATCCAAAAATTGGACTGAAGATGCTCATAATATGTGGGCTACTCAGGCTCAGGTAGATGAGGATATTCAAGCGGAAATACAGGAACTAAAAACAGCCATCAAATGGGTCAGAGATCAATTAATAGATTTGCACAATCAAGAGATACTAAAATGTGATTGGAATTCTACTCAATTTTGTGTTACTCCCGTTCATTTCAATCATAGTGCCTACAACTGGGAACAAATCAAATTTCACTTACAAAATATACATGATAATCCCTCTCTGAATGTACAATTACTGCAAAAGGAAATCTTATAAACTTTTTCTAAATGTCTCCCCTTTTCCATTAATTTGGAAACTTTAGTGGAACAACTAGCTGTTCAATTATCTGGGCTACACCCACGAGGATGGTTTCAAAATATTACCCACAGCATCAGGTCTGGAACTGTAACTTTGGTGATTGTCTTGGTAATTATATTTGTTGTTTATCATTGCCTTTCTATAAGGTTGGTTAATACTAAACAAACTCAATTTGTCAGGACCTTTTTTACAAATATAATAAAATAGGGGGAATTGTCAGGAAGCATTTAACAGGAGGCTTCCTGTGTGCTGTTTTGGATCTGTCATGAATCCTCTGCCCCTTATTAATTCCTGAATATTCAGGAATTAAGTGGAATAGCAAACTACTCCCGGGGGCTGAAGAATGCATGCATTTCCTTCATTAGTTTTTCCATATGGTGAAAAATAACTATTTATGACCCTCTTCCTTTTTATGAACCATATGGTAAAAGTGATTATTTACAACCCTCTCTCTTTGATATGGATTGCCCTATGATAATTTGTAAGTCTGGACTTTTGATTTTTATCTTTTCTGAAAATAGTTACCTTGTAAGACAGTATAAATATCCACACTATGTTGAAATAAACACCTTTGCTCCATCAGAACTTGGGTCCCTGTGTCTGTCTGTCTGTCTTTCTTTCTTTCTCTCTTTCTTTCTCTCTCTCTCTCTCTCTCTGGCTAATTCTCTTGAGTGCAGAGGCTCACTGAGCTCACTTTCTTGCCCAGGCTTCTAAGACCCTCTGGTGAAGGTGCACTGTGCTTTCACCCCCTTGAGAGGGCGCCTCGTGCCTACGTGTAGCAGTGCAAGCCTTGTGTCAAAGGCTTTATTGGCTTTCTGCGTAAACCAAGGAATATCAGCCTCTTTCTATCTCTATTTTACTTGCTTATCATTAACTCCAGACCGCCAGGTTCCAGTCCATTAAAGGACCTCAACAACAGGCCAGCTTGTAGTTATATCCAAAAAATGACAGAGGGAAAATCTGGCATGTTTGCCTTATCCTGACTGTAACACCACTGAGCCAAGAGCCAAGCATCATCAGCTGAATACAGAGCTCCTGGTTTATAACTAGAGGAAATTGAGGAAGTTACAGTTGGCCACATAGAAGTCATGGGTCATAACTGTCAAGACCAAGTATTCTGTGTTCCCAAGAATACAAATAAAATATATCTTTGTAGTGCAGGCAAAAAATATATATTTTCTTACTGTGAAGGCTTATGAATATTCTAATTTTCCAGGAAGGAAAAGTTACTGACAAAAAAATACATGGAAATTTGAGAGCCTGGTCAACTCTGATTATAAGAGTATTGTTGTTGCTTCTCACCAGGATAATCACATAAAAAAGGAAAATATT
>NW_011484840.1:1053-1743 GCF_000754665.1 Bison bison bison | reverse complement strand
TTTAGGCAATGCTCTGGGAGACTTTGGATGTAAACTGGGGAATTTTTAGGCCCTGGGAGGTGCAAGCGGAGGTGGAGTAGTCGCCTTAAATCAGAAATTGTTGGACAAATTTTTAAAGGTTTGTGTAGAGGGAGAGGGGGCTCGCCAGGGCGCCCGGCCACAGCGTCCTGTAAGCCCTCTCACTCCTCGGGAGGTAGAGCACAGTGTCCCTCCTCTTCCTTGTCAATGGCAGAAAATATGATCTGCGCAGAAGGTGGAGACCCACTACCATCCACCGCTATAGCCTCTCCCATAGGTCATCCCACAGCCTCATGACGAGGATCCAGAACATTTTTAATCATATTTATAGGATAAGTGTTTAGTTGTTTTTTTTTCACCTTCACCCAAGTATCTAAATTAACAGTAGCTTCTTTAACAGTTTCAAGATTACTTGTATAAAGAGTTGCCATTCTTAGTTTCAGTGTTATCCATGTCAGAAAGTTAAATATAATAGAAGATAAAGCTTTTAGCTTTCAAAAGATCAGGCTTTTCTTTGGCCTTTTAACTTCAGAAACCATTTTTTCTAACTCTAACTCTTTAACACTTTCAACACTTCCCACTCCTCTCGCCCTGTCTATCCTACAGGGGGGTCCGCGGCACCCTCGAGTGGGGTCCTAGCCGTCCCGAACATTGGAAGAACAATAGGGCTGA
>NW_011484840.1:0-573 GCF_000754665.1 Bison bison bison | reverse complement strand
GGCTCAACAAATGAAAAACCCTTCACCAACACAATTTCTAATCAGCCCACTATACTTATACTTATAGTTTTCTAACTTCTCTAAAGAACCTGTTTTTAGAGGGTTTAAAGCATCTCGTGCCTCTCACGGTTGGGAGGCTGTGAGCAATCACATGTGGCCAGAGGAGCCTGTCAGGCAGGCTAGAGAACCTTCAGAGGAGTTTGTAGGTTAAAACACTCTTGTCACACCCAAGAGTTTTTATTGACTGGAGCTCTAGGTTAACTCCTTCTCCGAAAGAGGTGGTGGGGGACAGCCCCCCGTAAAGTCAGAGGTGTAGGTAAGAGCACAAAGTAGTAAAGTAGGGAAGCTCTGGTTATGGGGGTAGACGCTGGAGGATTTCCAGGGGGACTCCTGAGGCTCGATCCCGCCTTTGTGTATGTCGAGCCTCCTTCCTCATGACCTTTGTCACGGGCGGAGTACCTCACTCTGGCCCCCAACAGGCCCTCAAGTCGCGATGACGGTTGAGGCTCGGGGTTGTTCTCGAGCGGCGGCCCCAGTGTGCGGTTTCTCGCGAGGTAGGACGGCGAGGTCAGT
>NW_011484839.1:608133-609187 GCF_000754665.1 Bison bison bison | reverse complement strand
TGGTCTCTTTTGTTTCTTTTGCATTTATTTCTGCTCTAATTTTTAAGATTTCTTTCCTTCTACTAACCCTGGGGTTCTTCATTTCTTCCTTTTCTAGTTGCTTTAGGTGTAGAGTTAGGTTATTTATTGACTTTTTTCTTGTTTCTTGAGGTGTGCCTGTATTGCTATGAACTTTCCCCTTAGGACTGCTTTTACCGTGTCCCACAGGTTTTGGGTTGTTGTGTTTTCATTTTCATTCGTTTCTATGCAAATTTTGATTTCTTTTTTGATTTCTTCTGTGACTTGTTGGTTATTCAGCAGTGTGTTGTTCAGCCTCCATATGTTGGAATTTTTAATAGTTTTTCTCCTGTAATTGAGATCTAATTTTACTGCATTGTGGTCAGAAAAAATGCTTGGAATGATTTCTATTTTTTTGAATTTACCAAGGCTAGCTTTATGGCCCAGGATGTGATCTATCCTGGAGAAGGTTCCATGTGCGCTTGAGAAAAAGGTGAAATTCATTGTTTGGGGATGAAATGTCCTATAGATATCAATTAGGTCTAACTGGTCTATTGTATCTTTTAAAGTTTGTGTTTCCTTGTTAATTTTCTGTTTAGTTGATCTATCCATAGGTGTAAGTGGGGTATTAAAGTCTCCCACTATTATTGTGTTATTGTTAATTTCTCCTTTCATATTTGTTAGCATTTGTCTTACGTACTGTGGTGCTCCCGTGTTGGGTGCATATATATTTATAATTGTTATATCTTCTTCTTGGATTGATCCTTTGATCACTATGTAGTGACCTTCTTTGTCTCTTTTCACAGCCTTTGTTTTAAAGTCTATTTTATCTGATATGAGTATTGCTACTCCTGCTTTCTTTTGGTCCCTATTTGCATGAAAAATCTTTTTCCAGCCCTTCACTTTCAGTCTGTATGTGTCCCCTGTTTTGAGGTGGGTCTCTTGTAGACAACATATGTAGGGGTCTTGTTTTTGTATCCATTCAGCCAGTCTTTGTCTTTTGGTTGGGGCATTCAACCCATTTACGTTTAAGGTAATTACTGATAAGTATGATCCC
>NW_011484839.1:606769-606879 GCF_000754665.1 Bison bison bison | reverse complement strand
AGTTTTGGGGTGCCTTTGGGCAGCCTGTATCTTGAAGCTCAGGGCTGTGTTCCTTTGTTGCTGGAGAATTTGCTTGGTATGTCTTGCCCTGGAACTTATTGGCCCTTGTG
>NW_011484839.1:605116-605349 GCF_000754665.1 Bison bison bison | reverse complement strand
TTGTGGGTGTTGTGGGTTCAGTTCATTTTTGGCTAGTTCCTTGGTCAGATTTATATTTCTCAAGATCTATAGGCCCCTTCCTATGTAGTCCGTAGTAACCACAGGGTTTTGATCTATTGCCTGTAGCTTCCACGGCGTTTCCCTCTGTTATATCTTCTTCTGTTTGCTAGTCTCTTCGGTATCTGGTTTCCGCCCTGACACAAAGGGCACGGTGGAGGACACTTTTTTTTTTT
>NW_011484839.1:602482-604747 GCF_000754665.1 Bison bison bison | reverse complement strand
GCAGTGAGAAGGTTTCCTGGTGTTTGGAAACTTCTCTCTTTTTAAGATTCCCTTCCCGGGACAGAACTCCGTCCCTCCCTCTTTTGTCTCTTTTTTTTTGTTTTTAATATTTTTTCCTACCTCCTTTCGAAGAGTTGGGTTGCTTTTCTGGGTGCCTGATGTCCTCTGCCGGCATTCAGAAGTTGTTTTGTGGAATTTACTCGACGTTTAAATGCTCTTTTGATGAATTCGTGGGGGAGAAAGTGTTCTCCCCGTCCTACTCCTCCGCCATCTTGGCTCCTCCCCTCTGTTTTTCTTTCTCAAGATTGCTTTGGCTATTCGGGGTCTTTTATGTTTCCATACAAATTGTGAAACTTTTTGTTCTAGTTCTGTGAAAAATGCGATTGGTGGTTTAATAGGGATTGCATTGAATCTGTAGATTGCTTTGGGTAGTATAATCATTTCACAATATTGATTCTTCCAGTCCAAGAATGTGGAATGTATCTCCATATGTTTGTGTCTTTTGATTTCTTTCATCAATGTCTTATAGTTTCTGCATATGAGTTTTATCTCCTTACGTAGCTTTATTTCTAGGTATTTGTTCTTTTGTTGCAATGGTGTATCACTATTCGTTGCAGCACTTTTTGCAATAGCCAGGACATGGAAGCAACCCAGATGTCCATCAATAGATGAGTGGATAAAGAAGCTGTAGTACTATATACAATGGAATACTACTTAATCATAAAAAGGAATGACTCTGAGTCAGTTCTAACGAGGTAGATGAACCTAGGGTCTGTTATTCAGAGTGAAGTAAGTCAGAAAAAGAAAAACAGGTATCTTATATTAATGCATATATATGGAATCTAGAAAAATGATACTGATAAACCTATTTGCAGGGAAGGAATAGAAACACAGGTGTAGAGTATGGACGTGTGGACACAATGGGGGAAGGAGAAGTAGGACGAATTGAGAGACTAGCATTGACATATATACTCTATCTTGTGTAAAACAATTAACTAGTGGGAAGCTGCTATGTAACACAGGGAGCCCAGCCTGGCATTTTGTGATGACCTGTAAGAATGGGGTCTTCCCAGTTGGCAGTTGTGGTAAAGAACCCGCTTGCCAATGCAGGAGACATAAGAGATGTTGGTTTGATCCTTGGGTTGGGAAGATCCCTTGGAGGAGGGCATGGCAACCCATTCTAATATTCTTGCCTGGAGAATCCCCATGGGCAGAGGAGACTGGCGGGTTACCGTCCATAGGGTTGCAAAGTGTCGGACATGACTGAATCGACTTAGTACACATGCATACATGTATATCTTCTTAATTACATGGAAATTCAGGTTTGACTTCGGAATTCTCGGAGTCCTTAGGCTTCTGCATTGGGAGAGCTATGCCTTTGCTCCCAGCTCATGGTATGTTCTCTTTCCCGCACCATCCCTGGTTGCATCCCACACTGCAGGAGGCCTCTGGTCTACAAACATGGACAGTCCAATAGCACATCCATATCCAAGACTCTTCCTATAGGAGCTTGGGGGCTGTTTGGACATGCAGTTCAGTTCAGTCACTCAGTCGTGTCTGACTCTTTGAGACGCCATGGACTTCAGGACGCCAGGCTTCCCTGTCCATCACCAACTCCTAGAGCTTGCTCAAACTCGTGTCCATCGAGTTGGTGATACCATCCAACCATCTCATCATCTGTCGTTCCCTTCTCCTCCAGACTTCAGCCTTTCCTAGCATCAGGGTCTTTTCCAATGGTTAGTTCTTTGAATTGGGTAGCCAAAGTATTGGAGTTTCAGCTTCAGCATCAGTTCTTCTAATGAATATTCAGGACTGATTTCCTTTAGGGTTGACTGGTTGGATCTCCTTGCAGTCCAAGAGACCCTCAAGAGTCTTCTCCAACACCACAGTTCAAAAGCATCAATTCTTTGGCACTCAGCCTTCTTTATGGTCCAATTCTCACATCCATACATGACTTTTGGAAAAACCATACCTTTGACTAGATGGAATATTCTCCAGGCAAGAATACTGGAGTGGGTTGTCATCCCTTCCTCCAGGGGATCTTCCCAACCCAGGGATCAAACCCAGGTCTCTTGCATTGCAGGCAGATTCTTTACCATTTGAGCCACAAGGGGAGCCCAAGAACACTGGAGTGGGTAGTCTATCCCTTCTCAAGTGTTTTTCCCCACCCAAGAATGGAACCAGGGTCTCCTGCATTGCAAGTGGTTTCTTTACCAGCTAGGATACCAGGGAAGCTTATATATATATATATATATATATATATAT
>NW_011484839.1:601738-602382 GCF_000754665.1 Bison bison bison | reverse complement strand
AAAAAAAAGAAGAAGAAAAACCTATTTGGGTCCCATTGTTGTTCCTATTTTACAAATGGGGAAACCAGGCCCAGAAATTTTGGTGACTTAGAGGAATATTCAGTTCAGTTCAGTTGAGTGGCCAGTCACGTCCAACTCTTTGCTACCCCATGGACTGCAGCACACCAGACTTCACTGTCCATCACTGACTCCCAGAGCTTGCTCAAACTCATGTCCATCGAGTTGGTGATGCCATCCAACCATCTCATCCTTTGTCATCCCCTTCTCCTCCTGCCTTCAAGTTTTCCCAGTATAAGGGTCTTTTCAAATGAGTCAGCTCTTCGTATCAGGTGGCAAGAGTATTGGAGCTTCAGCTTCAGCATTAGTCCTTCCAATGAATATTCAAGACTGATTTCCTTTAGGATTGACTAGTTTGATCTCCTTGAATTCCAAGGGATACTCAAGAGTCTTCTCCAACACCACAGTTCAAAAGCATCAATTCTTCGGTGCTCAGCTTTCTTTATGGTACAACTCTAACATCTATACATGACTACTGGAAAAACCATAGTTTTGACTAAATGGACCTTTGTTGGCAAAGTAATGCCTCAACTTTGTAATATCCTGTCTAGATTGGTCATATCTTTTCTTCCAAGGAGCAAGCATCT
>NW_011484839.1:564736-601638 GCF_000754665.1 Bison bison bison | reverse complement strand
GATCTTAGTTTTCTGAATGTTGAGTTTTAAGCCAACTTTTTCACTCTCCTCTTTCACTTTCATCAACAGGCTTTTTAGTTCTTCCCAATTTCTGCCAAAAGTGTGGTGTCATCTGCATATCTGAGGTTACTGATATTCCTGCTGGCAATCTTGAGTCCAGCTTGTGCTTCATCAAGCCCGGCATTTTGCATGATTTACTCTGCATATAATTTAAATAAGCAGGGTAACAATATACAGCCTTGACATACTCCTTTCCCAATTTGGAACCAGTCTGTTGTTCCACATCCAGTTCTAACTGTTGTTTCTTGACCTCCATACAGATTTCTCAGGAGGCAGATCAGGTGGTCTGGTATTCCCATTTCTTGAAGAATTTTCCACAGTTTGCTGTGATCCACACAGTCAAAGGCTTTGGCATAGTCAATAAAGTAAAGGAGATGCTTTTCTGGAACTCTCTTGCTTTTTCAGTGATCCAACAGATGTAGGCAATTTGATCTCCGGTTCCTCTGTCTTTTCTAAATCCAGCTTGGCCATCTGGAAGTTCATGATTCACATACTCTTGAAGCCTGGCTTGGAGAATTTTGAACATTATTGCTAGCATGTGAGATGAGTGCAACTGTGTGGTAGTTTGAACATTCTTTGGCATTGCCTTTCTTTGGGATTGGAATGAAAACTGACCTTTTCCAGTCCTGTGGCCACTGATGAGGTTTCCAAATTTTCTGGCATATTGAGTGCAGCATTTTCACAGCATCGTCTTTTAGGATTTGAAATAGCTCAACTGGAATTCCATCATCTCTACTAGCTTTGTTCGTAGTGGTGTTTCCTAAGACTCACTTTACTTTGCCTTCCAGGGTATCTGGCCCTAGGCGAGTGATCACACCATCATATTATCTGGGTCATGAAGATCTTTTTTGTATAGTTCTTCTGTGTATTCCTGCCACCTCTTCTTAATATCTTCTGCTTCTGTTAGGTCCATACAATTTCTGTCCTTTATTGAGCCCATCTTTGCATGAAATGTTCCCTTGGGATCTCTAATTTTCTTGAAGAGATCTCTAGCCTTTCCCATTCTATTGTTTTCCTCTATTTCTTTGCATTAATCACGGAAGAAGGCTTTCTTATCTCTCCTTGCTATTCTTTGGAACTCTGCATTCAAATGGGTATATCTTTCCTTTTCTCCTGTGCCTTTAGCTTTTCTTCTTTTCTCAGCTATTTGTAGTTCAGTTCAGTTCAGTTCAGTCACTCAGTCATGTCCGACTCTTTGCGACCCCATGAATTGCAGCACGCCAGGCCTCCCTGTCCATCACCAACTCCTGGAGTTTACCCAAACCCATGTCAATAGAGTCAGTGATGCCATCCAGCCATCTCATCCTCTGTCGTCCCCTTCTCCTCCTGCCCTCAATCCCTCCCAGCTATTTGTAAGCCCTCCTCAAACAACCATTTTACCTTTTTTCATTTTTCTTTCTTGGGGATAGTCTTGATCATTGCCTCCTGTACAGTCTCATGAACCTCTGTCCATAGTCCTTCAGGTACTGTATCAGATCTAATCCCTTGAATCTATTTGTCACTTCTACTGTATAATTGTAAGGGATCTGATTTAGGTCATACCTGAATAGTCTAGTGGTTCTCCCCACTTTCTTCCATTTTAGTCAGAATTTGGCAATAAGGAGTTCATGATCTGAGCCACAGTCAGCTCCCGGTCTTGTTTTTACTGACTGTATAGAGCTTCTCCATCTTCAGCTGTGAAGAATATAATCAGTCTGATTTCAGTGTTGACCATCTCATGATGTCCATGTGTGTAGTCTTCTCTTGTGTTGTTGGAAGAGGGTGTTTGCTATGAGCAGTGTGTTCTCTTGGCAAAATTCTGTTAGCCTTGCCCTGCTTTATTTTATATTCCAAGGCCAAATTTGCCTGTTACTCCAGGTGTGACTTGCTAATTTTGCATTCCAGTCTCCTGTAATGAAAAGGACATCTTTTTTGGGTGTTAGTTCTAGAAGGTCTTGTAGGTCTTCATAGAACCGCTCAACTTCAGCGTCTTCAGCATTACTGGTTGGGGCATAGACTTGGATTACCATAATATTGAATGGTTTGCCTTGGAAATGAACAGGGCTCTGAGCTTGCACCCAAGACTGCATTTCAGATTCTTTTGTTGACCATGATGGCTACTCCATGTCTTTTAAGGGATTCTTGCCCACAGTAGTAGATATAATGGTCATCTGAGTTAAATTCACCGATTCCAGTCCATTTTAGATCGCTGATTCCTAAAATGTCAATGTTCACTCTTGCCATCTCCTGTTTGACTATTTCCAATTTACCTTGATTCATGGACCTAACATTCCAGGTTCCTATGCAATATTTCTCTTTACAGCATTGGGCTTTACTTCCATCACCAGTCACATCCACAAGTGGGTCTTGTTTTTGCTTTGGCTCCATCTCTTCATTCTTTCTGGAGTTTTTCTCCACTCTTCATCTTTCAGTGTCATACCTTTTGGCCTTTTCGTACTATTCATGGGGTTCTCAAGGCAAGAATACTCAAGTGGTTTGCCATTTCCTTCTCCAGGGGTCCACATATTGTCAGAAATCTCCACCATGACTCGTCTATCTTGGGTGGCCCTTCGTGGTATGGCTCATAGTTTCATTGAGGAATATAGGAATATATGAGTCACTTACAGGTGACTAACAGCCAAGATCCAATCTCAGACCTCTAGGTCACATAAGAAAACAACCTAAAGTTTTGTAAAATCAAAATAAAATAAAAGCAGGATGTTGGTGGCAGTTATTTTAGAGTGGTAAGAATACAAAGAAGTTTAATTGTTGCCTGTATGCCCTTCTAATGTTTCTACAGTAAACATGTATTTGTATTTAGTGTGAAAAAAAAATGGAATTCAAGCAAAACAATGTTATTACAATTTAGCTACAAATTGTTGCTTTCCAGAGGCTTCAACCTGAAGCTTGCTCTGTCTTTGTTGAGAGGGAGAAAGAGAAAAAATTTGAGAGAGAAATTGATTAACAAATGTTATAGAGGTGTTAAATACATACTAACTGCTGAGACATCCTCTTTGTTGAAATCGCAAAGAAGGAAATAACTTGAAATATCTCACAGATCGACTCAGTTCCACTGATGATTTGTCCCTGGACTTTTATTCCCCCTTATACTTAAAAAAAAAAAAGGAAATAATAATAACCCATCTCACAAGTTTGCAGGTAAATGATCAGCAAAATAGTATATGCAAGGTTCTTAGCACAGGGCCAGGCATATAAGTGACATGCAAGAAACATTAGCCATAATTTAAAATTTTATGTACAGGTCCATTACCCACATTCTTCTTGTTCATAAGGAAAACACAGATGAGCTTCTTATTTGTTACATTTCTATTTGCATGTTAAATTGAGGATGAAGAGGTACTCCTTTGAAGAGGAAGTCACCATGGTCTAGAATTTTAACTTGCTAATAGACTTTCTTTAATTTTAAAATTTGTGAACTAAATATAGAAGTAAGATTCATTACTAAAAGATATGAAGACCTGCATTAATATTAAGATATTAATAGCCCACCACCACATGGAGCACTTAATTAATACTTGTATATTGAGGATGTCTTCTCGAAGACATAAAGACCCAAACCTATCTCATTTTAAAAAGACTTTGTGTCTATGTGGCACTGGTCATTTCCCTAGTTTAATCATGAAAACTTTGATTCTATTGAAAATAATTTCTAGTAGTAAATTCAAGAAAACTTTTTAGTAAGTTTTAATTTAGGAAAACTTCAAAAATATACTACTATAAACTTCTAGAGAGAATGATGTATGTATTCCTGGTAGAAGGATCTAAAACTCACTTACATTAATACTACATCTTTCTCTTACACTGCCATGCTGCTAATTAATTGCACTTTTTGCTATCAAAAACAATAAAGAACAAACAGCATAAAAAGAGGATGTTGTCAAATCGTCACCATACATCAGACATAATGTTTTTTCACTTTCATGAGATCTTTATAATCTATCAGATATGTTAATATTTATAGAGTGCTTGTGGAAGAAATCTGTTAAAATTAATAAATAATAAAGCTGATGTCTTTTTAAAAAGTAAATCAGTAATCCCATCATAAAGTTGCCCATAATTTACTGCAGCAATATAAAACCAGAAAAGCAGTAAGCAGACAGTATTATATCCCATTACTCAGAATATCTAACTACCTCAAGTGTTGGGCTTTTTTTTTTTTTTACAATGAAAAAAACAATATTTTGTCAACTCCAACTCATAGGACTCTTCTCATCAACCTGAATGGGATCATAAGTGATTATATATATATGTGTCAATTCATGCTAAGAGATTTTCTAATCACCTGATTTGAGCCTGAGATATTATATTTGCTAATATATTATTCAGTATTATAGCATTTATATTCCAAACCAAGATTTTTTTTTCTTATTTTGTGCTATTTTATCAGTTTTTAGTATTAAGATTAGGCAAACTTCTTAATTATGTAAACTTCTATTTCTATCCTTAAGTAACATGTTGATTGAATATTCTCTGTTGTCCTAGTAATATAAATCCTTCCACTGCTCAAAAATTCATGGAAGAGAAAGGGGGAAATACATACCTAAAAGATTCTTTTTAGCATCAAAAGGTAAAGGAAGTTAAAATATTAAAAGTTGCTGATGCAAGTATTTTTTCTGTAGTAGTGATAAAGAGATAAAAGTATCTCACTATATACACATAGACCTGAACTCTGGTGAAGTTTAGCTTTTCTCTTCTTTTATTCAAAAATATAAGTGTTTTCCTCTAGATTATTAAGGTTTTGTTTTGATGAGAACCATGTTTTTGAGAATAAGGAAGTTAGCTTCCTGTTCAAAAGGCAGCATCTTCAACCTTCGTCTTAATAACTGAACTGGATCAATTGTAGAGCTAAAGTGAACTGAATTACTGAAGTCTGTGAGTCATGTACATTGAGAATAGATCACAATTTGATCCAAAATATTCACTTGGTGAACACACAACGCACAAGCTGCTGAGAAAGGAACAGAAATTTCAATGTTGCTGCTGCTGCTGCTGCTAAGTCGCTTCAGTCGTGTCCAACCCTGTGTGACCCCATAGAGGGCAGCCCACCAGGCTCCGCCATCCCTGGGATTCTCCAGGCAAGAACACTGGAGTGGGTTGCCATTTCCTTCTCCAATGCAGGAAAGTGAAAAGTGAAAGTGAAGTCGCTCAGTCGTGCCCAACTCTTCGCGACCCCATGGACTGCTAGCCAGTGCTTATGTTGTTTTCATTTTTATTTGGGTTTTAGCTTTTGGTAAGAAACTTACCAAATCACTTTACAAGTACCGTGGATAATTTTTCCTGATTTGAAAAAGGTATAGTTTTGCCTGTTTTTGTTGTTTCCAATTTTTACTAATGTTAAGTATTTGAAATGAGTGTCTTATAGATTATATCTACTAGATGGTGCTTTAAAATCCATTTTGTCAATCTCTGCCTTTTAATTCTTGGGTTTAGCTCATTTACATTTAAGGTGATCATGTTCTAAATATATTACATTTAAGGTGACTATTGATATATCAGGATTTACATATGTTCCAAATATGTTCATAATGTCATTTCAAGATATTAATGTGAGATGAAGGGTTGGGAGAAATAATCTTCTGACCAATCAGATAACGATTTCAATTTGAGTGATAGATCACATTGTACTTCCACCAATAGAATAGTCTTCACCCAGCCATGCCCTGATAATACACTCTTGGATTATACTGTGAGATGCTTTAAGAAACTGCTAAGCAAAGCTACTATATTTCTTACAGGGATGTTTCTGAGTACATCACACACTACATTCAATGTCCCACCTATAAATGGCAAGTTGAAATTTTATTTTAGGCCTCACAAGAACATTTTTCTTTCTCCTGAGGAATAAGAATGGATTCTTCAATGGACAAAATTATTTTGAAAACAGTTAATACTTCACATTTTGCCATATTCCAGGAGAGTCAACACCAGTTTATTTAACTTTAAAATTATAAGCTTGTAATTGATTTACCCTCTATACTTTAGGTTATCATGGTTTTATGTTTTCTTCATGTGTCATATTTATAAACACCACAAGCTAGTGTTATTGTTCCTTTAAGCAGTCAATAATCTTTTACATGTATTCATACTTTTAAAGAGCTTTTTGTTCCTTCTTGCAGTTCTGTTCTAACTGCAAACATTTCCCTCAGCCTGAAGAACTTGTTTATCCTTTTACCTTTTGAAGATTGGCATTGTTTCTAGATTTTCCTGCTATGAATGTTTTTTTATCTCTGTTGAGACATTTGTTTTCATCTCTCTTGAATAAATATCTGAGAGTGGAATTGCTAGGTTTGATGCTAAGTAAGTATACACATATGTGCTAGGTTGCTTCAGTCGTTTCTGACTCTTTACAAACCTATGGACTGTAGCCCGCCAGGTTTCTCTGTCCATGGGATTCTCCAGGTGAGAATACTGGAGTGGATTGCCATGCTCTCCTCCAGGAGATCTTCCAGACCCAGGGATTGATCCTGGATCTCCTGCATGGGCAGGAGTCTTCTGCATGGGCAGGCAGGTTCTTTGTCATTAGCGCCACCTGGAAAGTTCAAATAACTATATTTAATTGTATAAGAAAGGACTAAAGTTCTCCAGAATTGCAACATTTTCCCTTTCCACCCACAACGCACAGAAGTTGTATGAGGGAGCCTGTTTCTATTGGCTAATTATTCTCTTGATTATGGATCCCACCTTCCTTCTCCTTTCATGTATCATATTTTTATTATAGGTCAGACATTCATATAAAAGAAATTAGAGATATAAGTCAATATTAAGAGAAATTGGGGCTAATCACCTTGACTCAATCAAGAATTAAAAGGAGTGGTGGCTGGATTGTAATTAAGTTAGTTTTAATCTACCTCTGATTTCAATTGTCTTAAGGGTACAAAGGCAGAGAAGGCAATGGCAGCCCACTCCAGTGTTCTTGCCTGGAGAATCCCAGGGACGGGGGAGTCTGGTGGGCTGCCGTCTATGGGGTCACACAGAGTTGGACACGACTGAAGCAACTTAGCAGCAGCAGCAAGGGTCCAAAGGGCTTCCCAAGTGGTGCCAGTGGTAAAAGAACCTGCCTGCCAATGCAAGAGAAACAAGAGACATGGGTTTGAACTCTGGGCCGGGAAGATCCCCTGGAGCAGGAATGGCAATCCACTCCAGTATTCTTGCCTGGAGAATCCCATGGACAGAGAAGCCCGGTGGGCTACAGTCCTTAGTGTCACAAAGAGTCAGACATGACTGAAGCGATTGTGGGTGATTTCATTTTCCTTTCTTAGCCCAGTCTTCAGGTGCTCTTGCTGTACCATTACTCAACAAAAGTCCAATGGAGGAAAACTCATGGACCCAGAGAAATAATTCCTTGATCCAGCCCACGTTTAAAAACTATATTATGTTTAAAAGTGGCTTATTCATTTTAATTTTCCTTCAGTTCTTATCCCTTAATCTGTATTTCAAGGCCCTGATTTTTACTTTATTTCTTCTATTTTTTTAAGTTGCTTCAAAAAATGTTTGTCAACCAAGACAGGGCCTAAATACATAAATAAATAATGTTAATCTTAAGTTACTGCATTAACTGTGCCACAAAACTGTTTTTAAATATGTTTCTTTAAGGTCTTCAATCTCCTCTAAAAGCCACTGTAGAAGATAATTTTTTTTTCCCCAATCAACCTTGGTTTTTCAAGATCCTCGTTGGCATCTCAAGAGTACTAAAGAACCAAAATACGATTTATTAGTAGAATTGACAATGGATGGGCAATTGCTGGCTACTGAATTGAATTCATTTTCTGAGCCAATCTCTTTAATGAGAAAAATGAAGGAAATGAAATGGGACATTTAAAAACTAATAGAAATCTTGAATATAATAACTACTGACAAAGGCAATTAAGGAACACTTTTAAAATTTTTAATAGAAATAAATGAGAATGTTCAAATGACAGGCACCCAAAGGAAAGAAGGAAATTCACTAAATTTAACTATTGCATTTCTCCTAATTACTTTCCTTAAAGAAAAAATTTCATACTTCTTGAAAAAGTACATAAATAAAGATCCTTGAGTTTTTCAATGAATAAATATGAATTAATATTGCTTCCTGTGTATTTATAACTAAGCATCCTTTTACCATCAAAGAGTCTCATAATGAATTCAGAATCATATGACCATGTTCCATTACATGGAAAAATGGGGAAAAGGCAGACTAGAAAGTTCTTTTCAATTGATTAAGGAGATTTATAAAAGGGAGGCGGGCCGCTAATTGAAGCTGTGCCTTCACTTGTCAACCCATATCTCTCAGACACCTCTTTCCATCCACTGTTTTATGCTTCTAGACAGGAACACAGCCTATATAGAGACCTATGCAGCCTGATGATACTTATAAAATGTTCAAACATCACATACCGAGAGGGAAAAAATTACTCTAAAACACATCCAGACTCATTTAAGGACAAAGAAAGTTTGCCACATATCTCCAGGTATATGCTAGTGTTCTTGTACTAGCTAACTAAAAATTTTCCCAGATTTCCATTTCAGAGTAGGAAAACCTAGGGTTGCAGGGGGGTAGGTAGAATATATAGGTAAAAGATCTTGAAAAAGGTCCTCATGAGGGTCGTCATGTTCAATGACCTTTTCATCTGTTTGGGATTCAAATGCAGTAACAGTAATCTCTTTCCTTTGCCAAAAATTACTTAATCTATCATCTGCCTATATTAGTAGGCAATCCATTATTACCTCTAAAGACTTACATTTGTTCTTCATGAAAGGTAGTGGCTTATTTGAACATGTTGGAAAGTCAGATAACCTACCTGGGCTGTCATCAATACCCTTGCCACAAGGAAATAGTGTCACTCTTGAACATCCATTCTACACAATCACATACCTACCTTGCAGTCAGACTGTGCAGGATATATGTGTAAACAAAACCCCAAGACCATAGGAGATCTTGCCATGGTGAGTTTGTGCTGGCTTATGAACCTCATGTTGAATTACCCTGGTCTATCAGGCAGGTTCTAGTAACATTGTAATAGGGAGTTGTGTCTATGAGGTAAATATGGCTCTTTCTCCCAGGAAGCTCGATGGTCCCCATGGCAAACACCTCTCTCCTTCCCCACTATAAGTTCTTTGAGATGGGCAGTGTCTGTCAGGCCAAAAGGAATCTTGTAGCATTTGCTCCAGGGAGTACCTGGTTATCTTATGCTTATGTAACTACAGCAAGCCTTCAAGAAGAGACTTCTCGTGTCTCTCCGGACAGGTAGTAACTGAAAGTTGCACTTAACAAAAATAATCCCAAGAGTTTGTCCGTACTAGGGCTGGCGACCCTTAGAGAAAAGTGGAAGGAAATTTGCTTCCCTACTCCTCTCGGTGCAGCACACCCATCCCAACAAGGCTTTGTTCTGTGCATTTCTGTCTCAGCCCTCGCTCTCTGTGACTGCATACTCCAGTCAATTCCGTCTGGTTTCCCTGCTTCCCGCTGGTTTAATGCTAGTGCATGGGTAATTCTCCAGTCAAGATCACTGCCCTCAGCTTCAGATGTGTGCACCTAAAAACGCCATGCGCTTGGTTATGTCTGACTCTTTGCAACCCCGTGGACTGTAGCCCACCAGACTCTGTGCATGGGATTCTCCACTGGAGTGGATTGTAGTTTCCTTCTCCAGGGGATCTTCCCAACCCAGGAATCTTCCCACATCTTCTGTGTTCCCTGCATTGCTGAGGATTTGGCAGACACCTAAGCCTTCTAGATACTACCACCTGAATGTCTCACAGACATCTCAAACTCACCACAGACAAACTCCTCCTGTGTTCTTTATCAGTCCAGGGCATCATGGTTCACCCACTGTTAGAGCCAGACTCCTAGGAGCCATTCTTGATGCTTACCAGTCCTTCATCCTACATCAATTCTATTTTCTAAATATTTCCCAAGCCACCTTCTCATGGTCCGATCACTGCCATTACACTTTCCTAGGTTACCATTCCCTTTCCTTTGGATTACTCCAACAGCCTCTTAGCTAGTTAACAAATTATCTGCTTTGCTTCTCTTTGGTGGTGGTTTAGTCACTAAGCCATGTCTGACTCTTGTGACCCCGTGGGCTGTAGCCCGAAAAGCTCTCTGTCCATGGGGTTCTCAGGCAAGAATACAGGAGTGGGTTGCCATTTCCTCTTGCAGGAGATCCTCCAGACCCAGGAATTGAACCTGGGTCTCCTGCACTGCAGGCAGTTTCTTTACCAACTGAGCTACCAGTCCTTGTCTCTCTTTAACTGATATATTTTTGGCCATTTGCTATGTCTTCTCTTGAGAAATGTTTATTCACATCCCTTGCCCACTTTTAATTAAGTTGTTTCCTTACTACATAGCTGTTTGAAGTCTTTGTATATTTTGGATACTAATTCGTTATCAGACGTATGGTTTACAAATCTTTTCTCCCATTTCATAGGTTGTCTTTTCACTCTGTTGATTGTTCCCTTTGCTGTGCAGAAGCTTTTCAGTTTGCTGCAATCCCACTTGTCTATTTTTTGCTTTTGTTGCCTGTGCTTCTGGGGTCATATCCAAAAAGTCATTGCCTAGATCAATGTCCAGGCAATTTCTCCTATGTTTTTCTTCTAGTAGTTTTATAGTTTTAGGTCTTACATGTAAGTGTTTCATCCATTTTGAATTCATTTTGGTATAAGGAGTAATGTAAGAAGTCAATTTCACTCTTCTGCAAGTGGATAACCCAGCACTATTGAAGAGATTGTTCTCTCTCCATTATGTGTCTGTGGCTAAATGCATGGATTTATTTCTGGACTGTCTGTATGTTCCATAGGCCTATGTGTCTATTTTTATGCCAGTACTAGGCTCTCTTAATTACTGCAGCTCTGAGGTATATTTCAAAATCAGATAATGTGATGTTTCCAGTTTTGTTATTTTTGCTCAAGATAGCTTTGACTATTTGGAGTCTTTTGTAATTCCACTTGAATTTTAGGACTATTTTTTTTAATGTCTGTGAAAAATGTCTTTTTAATTTTGATAGGGATTGCATTAAATCTGAAGATCACTTTAGGTAGTATAGACATTTTAATACTATTAATTCTTCTAATCCATGAACACAAAATTTCTTTCTGTTTATTTATGCCTTCTTCAGGGCTTCCCTGGTGACTCAGCTTGTAAAGAATTCGCCTGCAATGTAGGAGACCTGGGTTTGATCCCTGGGTTGGGAAGATCTTCTGGAGAAAGGAAGGGCTACCCACTCCAGTATTCTGGCCTGGAGAATTCCATGGACTGTAAAGTCCATGGGTTGCAAAGTGTCGAACATGACTGAGCAACTTTCAGTTTCTTTCACTTTCATACCTTCTTCAACTTATTGCATCCATGTTTCATAGTAAAATAGCTTGATATATGCATGTGTGTATATATATGTATGCTTCAAGTTAGCACATTTTTATTACTTATGCCTTAATAAATATTTCATTCTATATTTGAGATAATTCAGGCAGCTCCCAGGTATGCAGTGGATTCCTATTGCACCAGGACTCAGCTCCAGGTATGTCTCAAGAGAATAATTCTACAAAGGTTCAGAATTGCTTGGGCTTGATTCTAATATAATGTGTGTGTCTCTAACCCCTGATGTGTGACATACTCATGTACTTATCTGGTAGATTCAAAATAAACAATAATGGTGAATATAAAGATGAGGAATCTGAGTTACTTCAATCCTGTCATTTTCTGTTTAAAATAGTGACACAATACAAAGAGCTAGGTATAATTTTTTTTCTTGGGTAAAAGTAATATTTAATCCATATGAAAACTATTTTACTGAACTGAAATAATATCTTTTAAATTGAAATATATTCTTTTAAAATTGCTTATTATTTGTTCCAAAGCTAAAGGACAAATCAAAATACAGCAATTACTGTAACATCATTCACTATTACATAATTGTTACTGAAAATAACTTTGTTGTATAGACAAGGGATTTTTTAAGTGATCTGCTTCATAATTTTAAAGACATCAGGCATGTTACTAAATATGAGAGCTATACTTATAATTACTTGAAGACATTTGACTGCTTGCTGTGTATCTGACACTACATGCTTTGAATCCATTAAATCATTTATTTCATATAATAACTTTGCAAAGTAATAAATTTATTATTGTTATTATTCCCATTTACACCTGAGGACACCGAGTCCTAAAGATGGTGAGAAGTGAAGATGGAGTGAGAACCCAGATGCCCGGACTCCAGAGCACTCACCTATTAGCCACAGGGCTGTGCTGCTTCTCAATCCCTCATCCACTAAATAACTATCACAAGCATCATTTATGTGCTGAGAACTTTACACCCATTATCTCATTTAATCCTTTAATCCTTACTACAACCCTATGGAGTAGTTACATTATTCGTGTATTACAGATTTAGGAACTGAGATTCCGAGCATTTCAGTAACTCACCTAAGATCAAAGTAGTGTAAGTGTCAGAAAGGCTATCTTTATCCTGCCTTGTTTGGCTCCAGAACCCTTTCTCTTCCCATTGTTCCTTCCATTTGTTGTAGCAAAACAAGGAGGGTGGCATTCTGAAGTGCTAGAAAGTGTTTCCAGACCAGTGATTGCAGTGTCTGCTGGAAGGGCAGTGTTTGCCTATTAACTGTGAGCTGGGATTCCTGCCCCATGGCCATTCGAGAAGGAAAGAGGAGGGGACACATCTTGTGAGTAAAAGGGGTTAGAAGGTCTCCAGGTTAGAGAAGCCCAGGGGTTAGTTCTGCAGAGGGAACCTGAGCTTCAAAATGCAACACCTGGACCAAAGAGTAAGAGTTCTTGATTTGTCAGAGACAAAGCTCTGCTGAAGGAGAGACCAAGAGCTACAGCTGTGTTGGGTAGGCATGGCTGATCAAGGAGCACCAACAAGATCCATCTCTCTCTTTCATCCATTGAGTTTAGCCTTGGGCAGGGCCTCCTAAGGGCTTCCCTGGTGGTTCAGCAATAAAGGATCTGCTTGCCAATGCAGGAGATGTGGGTTCAATTCCTGGGTCAGGAAGATCCCAGGGAGAAGGGAATGGTGACCAACTCTAGTAGTCTCACTTGGAACATCCCATGGGCAGAGGAGCCTGGGGGGCTACAGTCCATGACATCGCAAAGAGTCAAACATGACAACGACTAGACAACCTCAACAACCAACAACAGAGCCACTGTGGTGACTGTAAGGATGGCCTCCTACAGGTCCCAGCTGCTAGCCCAACAGCTACAGAACCCCAGCAAAAAGAATACTTTCCCAGTAGTGCCAGCCAAATTACCAAGGATAGCACTGAATGCCCCAGCTTGGGTCACATGCCTGTGCCTGAAATAATCAGGGAAGAGGACATGAAAACTCTCCAATGTCAAGTCTGAATTATGTGCCCACTCCTGTGACCAAGTGAAGAGTCAGCCCATCTGAATCACATGAATTAAAGTGGGAATCTAAAAAAAACAGTACAGATGAACCTAGTTCCAGGTCAGGAACAGAGATACAGATGTAGAGAATGGAGGTGTGGACACAGTGAGGGGAAGAGGAGGCTGAGATGAACTGGAACATTAGGTTTGGCACATGTATACTAACTACCAAGATTCCCAGGTGGTTCAATGGTAAAGCATCCGCCTGTTAAGCAGGAGACGAGAGTTCAGTCCCTGGGTGGGGAAGATCGCTTGGAGAAGGAAATGGCAATCCACTCTAGTAGTCTTGCCTGGAAAATTCCCTGGACAGAGGAGCCTGGAGGGCTACTGTCCAAGGGGTCACAAAGAGGCGAACATGACAGAGTGACTACACAATAACAGCAGTATACACTACCATGTCTAAAATGCATAGCTACCGGGAACCTTTGGTACAGTACAGGGAGTTCAGCTGGGTGCTGTGATGACCTAGATGGACGGGATGGGGGTAGGGTGAGAGGGAGGCTCAAGAGGGAGGGGTGAATGTATACGTATAGCGGATTCACTTCGCTTTACAGCAGAAACACACCCAACATTGTAAAGCAACTATACTCCAATAAATTAAAACATTCTGCTGTTTCCAGAAAAAAAAGAAATGAAACATGTGCAGACGAAAAAACACAACCCAAACCGCTATTTACCTTAATGGTCATTTGAATTGCCAGATGTACCAATTCTTTCTTCATCTTCCCCTGACTTGTCCTTCTGGCCATATGTCACCCTGTTGACCATCTTGTAGTCACTTCTTACTCACAACTTAATCTTGGGATCCTACCAGCCATTAAAAAACAATGTAGGTGTCCATCCAGTAGCTAGACTTGGGTCAGTCTTCCAAGTCACACAGCTATTTATTAATCCAAAAGCCTCAGCCTCTCCTTCTAATACTGTACAACAGAAGTCACTCACATGCGAACACATTTCCCATGGGGATTATGACTGAATTAGCCATAGTTGTAAAGTCACTCCTCCTCTCTTACCAAAGTATACTAAAAGCAACATTATCACAGGCATAACATTGATTCTTCTCTCACTTATTTTTTCAAGACATTTGAAGATTTTGGTTCATAATTATTTGTCATTTTGCAAGACATATTCCAAACCAATCATGAACCAGGATTTCTAGGTAACGAGGTCACAGTCTTTAATCATCTTGTCATTCCACCCACAGTCTTCATCTGTACCATTTCTTTGATCATGGAATCATATCCTGGCTTGCCTTTGTGTTCGTGTGTTTGTCTTATGTAACTATTCCAAGGGTTGTAAAGACAGATGCCTACTGAAGCAAGGCAAATGAGGCTGGATTAAGAGTGGTGGGAACTGTGATGAACTGGAGAGTGCATTTTTCAATAAAAGGAAGTAGCCACCACTCATGTCCAGCTGGTTGCTGCCATGACAGTGTGGCATCTGTGTTTCTAAGTCCTCTGATATTTTCCAAGAGAAGCCTGAATTCTCAGTTTTCAAGTGAAAACATCCCCATTTCTAAATGTTGGCAACTAAATCCAATTTTAGTTTTTATTTTAGATGTTTATTTATTTATGGTAAGACACTATATGGCAAACAAATTACATCTGCTGGCCACACCTACCATTTTGCAACTTGCTCCTCATTAAGAGTGTTCACTCCTGGGAAGGTAGGGGATTATGTATTTTTCTGCAAAACTTACAGCACTTGTCAGAGGATGGAGCTCATGGAAAACAGTCAATAAAAAAAGAGAAATAAAATAAGGCTTTACCGACAAATGTTAGGAACACAATGAATGTGACAACAGCAATTGCACAGGGCATTATATCCATTTGGATTTGTTTTCAAGGATGTCAAATGACCTCACCAAAACATTCTGTTAACCAAAGTTTCTGATTCCGAGGAAGCTGCCTTTCCAAACATAATGAGTTCATTTAAATAAAAGTCGCACGAACAGCCCCTGCAGTGCAGAGAAGATGTCACAAGACTTTTCAGGCTCTGATCAAAACCCCTCACCCCACAAAACTACTTATGGCATCCACAACATTTTTCTCCCAGCCTTCTCTCATTTTTTATAGAAAGCCCTTAATCTGTACACAGTACATACCAGTGAGATTTACATATGATTTTAGCAAATCTCTGAAGCTATTCTGTTGCTGAGTTTTATATGTCAAAGGCATGTTCAAGGAGAGAAGTGTCTTCAGCCAGTCACAGAGAAGGAAACCCCACATGGCTTTGGTCTCTGAGTCCACATCTGAAAAGGGTGAGGTGATGATTTGTTTAGGCAGCAAAGGCTTTGAATGTTCATTGATCAAGCATTATTTGAGAATCACTTAAATGGAAATGGTATATAAAATCAACATTTCATTGATCCATTTGCTTTACGAGCTAAGGACTGGTGGGACCAGAGAGTAATACGAACTGAAATCTAAAGTCAAACTTACCCCAGCTGCCTGCTCCGTGTCCACCTTCAGCTTTAGAATTCAAATGGGCACAACTCATATATGAGTGTTTGTTTGAGGGTGGCTGTGAAGTGGCAACAAGATCTTTGGTTGAGGGAAATCCGCCTCCTTCTTTTTCCACTGTTCCAATTCTCTGCTCTCTGGTCTGCTGAACACGATGCTTCTGCATCTTGCATTTGATGAAGTACCCTGCTGGCTCAGATGGTACAGAATCTGCCTGCAACGCATGAGTCCTGGGTTCAGTCCCTGGGTTGGGAAAATCCCCTGGAGAAGGGAGTGGCTACCCACTCCAGTATTCTTGGCTGGAGAATTTCATGGACAGAGGAGCCTGGCAGGCTACAGTTCATGGGGTCACAAAGAGTCGTATACTCCTGAGCAAACAGCACTTTCATTCTCACCAGCACGCTGAACAAGCTAGGGTGGGGGAAGGGGGGCTTGATGGACAGCACCACTATACCTGGTGGTAAATTATTATTAAGTCCATGGATGAAGGAGGAGAAAAGAAAGTCAGAATGTGCCAAGGAGAAGGTTCGTTCTTAGCATATGACAGCAGCAGAGACATGATCACCATTTTCTCCTGAGTGACTTACTCTTAGGCATTACTTATATTATACTCTGCCATTTGATTATCAAATCAACCTGAGAATTACTCTTTTTTTTTGTTTGTTTTACTGGTGAAAAGTTGTCTCAGAGAACATAAATGATGATGATGGAATCATTGAGTTGCAGAAATCTTTAGATATCCTTCATCTTATCCCATTTTTATAGATGTGGAAACTGAGACCCAAAGAGAATAAATGGTGTGTCCGAGCCCAGTGGGTATTTACTAGCAGACCAGATGAGAACCCAGGTTTTCCAACCTGTAGCTCCTCAGTCTTACTAAGCAACCGTGAAGCTGCCGAAACGAGCTTTCTTTACCTTCCCTGGTGCCAACAGTTCTCAGGACTGTGTCCTACAAATTAATCATTCCATCACCCTAAATCTACAGGCTTAAAGGTAAAAGTTAGAGATAGCAAAGGTTGGTTAAGAGTTCTTTAAAGTCTTACCAAAAGGAAATAAATTGTGAAAGGAAAGACAACGTAAATCAGCCACATGCCTTAAATATGAACTTTTTAAGGATTCAATTGGCTTCCTCTAAGGCTGAGAAAATTTCGCTAAGTATAGGTACCCAGCAGACCAAGATTAATGAGTAGACCAGATTACTTATAATTGACCTATGCATTGTTCATATGCAGATGGTTCTTACTAAGTATGTGAAAACAATTTGTTCTCTTAAATAGGTTATATATTCCCTACCCTCGATTTTGTTTGCACTATTAATTTGTTTAGCAAACCCTTTTTTCCATATCTGGTACCAAGGTAAACTTCAGCTCAGCCAGAGGGTCTGAATTATTCATACATTCTAAATTAGCAGGGTCCAGATTAATGAGGTTTTACTCTACTTTTTATCCTCAACTGCCTTCCCTTGGGGAACAGAATCATCGCTCTCCTCTTTTTCTTTCCCTATTATCATAAACTATATCCCCCAAGTGATTCCCCTTTAAAGGGGCACCTGGTTACAGTCTCTCCAGGGCTGCTCTGAACGCACAATGAAAGCAAGACAAGTGGTCACAGAACTGCAGGTTTCAGGCGCCCCATTCTTGTTCAATTCCTTACAGTAAGTAGCTGTCAAAAGCTTAACTTCCTCTTCTCCCACCTACAATATTTTTTAAAGGACTTGGGTGAAACTAACACAACATTGTAAATCAACTCTACATCAATTAAAAAAAAAAAGATTTGGGCAGCATGAGGCTATTAGCTGGGGGGGACAAAAGCAGAGAAAGTCTTGGAGGCCTTCTCCAGTGGGCCCCTTGGCGGGTGTGTCATTGCTCAGTGAGAAGTAAAACTCCAGCTCCACGGGGCAATGGCTGGTTTATGATCATACCCTGCTCTTGAGTGTTAGGTACATACATTTTAAATACTCATTTTCAGTGCACAATTCATGAACAACTACACCCTCCCTCCAAAAAATATAACTGCAGGCAAAAGAGCTCCATCTCTGTCTCTGTGCCTCTCTCTGTGTCTCTCTTTGTCTCTCTGTCTTTCTCTCTGTCTCTGTGTGTGTTCCTCTCTGTCTCTCTCTGTTTCTCTCTGCCTCTCTCTCTCTCTCTCCCTTCCCCACACCCTTCCAATGTCATCTTTATGATGTGAAAATCACTATTTTGAGATTGGTGCAATCTGTGAAAACTGAAAGTGGAGAAATTCTGTGCGTTTATCCAAGGTAAGTATGTAAGCACCAGGAACATCAGAGCACGGACAGTGTTGAGGATTAGCTGAAAGCCAGTCGCCGTATGCACGCTCATTTCCTCTTTTACTGCTTAATTCCCCTGTGATGCCATCTGATCAGTTCTCGAATGTCCCCTGTGTCTTTGCCTTAACAATCAAGCCTGGTAGGCCATTCCACACATTTGTGATTCTCTGCAGGAAAAAAAAAAAAAAAATGCTTCCTGACATCTGTTCTGAATTTGTTTCTCTTTAATTTCCATTTATGCTCCCTTATCCTAACATCTGTGTCATTCTGAAAACAGTAACTCAGACTGACGTTATCTGTGCCATTTACAATTTTATATTCCCCAGCTAGAAGTTCCTCTTAACCATGTCGTGGATGTGGGATTCTGGTTGATGTTCAATCCAGCGAGTGGGGCTCAGCTGTGATTTCAGAGGGTTCAGTTGATGTGTCAGCCCCTCATCCTTTCTCGATATCTTTTTTGAAAGAGGAGCTGGCTGTGGGGTTGGGGGAGGGGGCCCAAACCTGTATAAACACAGTCTTCTCCTTGGAAATCTTTCTGCTGAGGCCTCTGCCTTGGCCCTCAGGGCAGAGGTGTGCTTTACTCTTAAAATGCTAAGGCTTACCACCCTCTCCCCCAACAGTTATTTTCTACCACAATCCAGAACTGAGGCTGTTTCACACACTCAGGAAACGTGTTGGGTGAATGCATAGCAGGTAGGTAGATGGAAAGGAAGAACCAAAGGAAGGTTGTTTCTTAGAAAACAAGAGAAGGCAAGATCGAAGTCAAAGCCAATTCTAAAACCATCGTATTAGGGACTTCCCGGCAGTCCAATAGTTCAGACTCTGCACTTCCAGTACTAGGGGAACAATTTCAACCCCTGGTCTGGGAAGGTCCTGCCTGCTGTGTGGCATGGCCAAAAAATTAACAAACAAACAATAGAGCAATCCTTGACAAATGGGATATTTTTAAAAAAATAAATAAGTAAAATAATCATGTCCTTTGGGAATGTGTTTGCTTGTTGGCGCTGTTAATTGGGTGCCCAAAATTTCTCCCCTACTTCGCAGTCCCCGCTCTTCATCCAGAGGGTTTGACAAGTTTATTCTGTCCCCAAGTCATTTACATAAATTCTCATCATTGCTACAGAAGTTTCTTTTTTGGTCACTGCCATGTTTTTGTTTTTTGTTTTTTTGTCTGGTAGTTCCCATTTCTGCATCCCCGGATTCATCTCTGCTTCTAAGTTTAAAAGCATGCATCTGAAATACATTCTGAGACCCAGGCGCACCCCCCACTAAGAGTTAAAAAGCCTTCAATTTTAGAAAAATAATACAGTCCTTCAAGAAACGTTTATCTGTTGTACAACGACTCTGGACCAGGCATGGGCTGCATGCTTAGAATACAATGAGGAAAAACAGACATGGTCTCCATCCTGATAGAACTTAAAGTCTAGTGGGGGAGGCAGAGAAAAGCACAAATAAGCAAGCAAATCAAATTAACCTGCAAGAGCACATTCTGGCCAATGTTATGAAGGAGAGGAGCAGGGGAGTATGAGAGAGAATGAGGGGACAGCTGTTTTTACAGTGAGTGATCAAGGGGCAATCACAAAGTGTATTTATCACAATAAATATGGAGTCAAAGTAGCCAAGAGCATCATGAGCTATGAGCTGGTCAAATGGAGACATTACTCAAGTCACACGTTGGTGGAGGAGAGATGGGGCAAAGTGAAGTTAGAAGGCATCCCCTAGAGTGGAGGCCGAGATATATACACCCGTATCTGTGTTAATGGGAGTGGAGAAGAAATGCTTTTGCTTGTTTTCAGATACAAAACAACTGGCAAAACATTGTTATTGAAGCTTAAAGAAAGGAGAGCTTGGTGAAAGGTGGAGATGTCAGAAAAGGCTTTGAGAAAGAGAAAGAACTTAGGCAGGCCTGAAAGGGATAAAAGGTGAAAAAAAGTCCTGTCTGTCTTCTGGTTCAGGGTACCACTAGTTCTTGCTTTAACAACAGCTCGAGCCTACTAACTGCTGTCTCCTTGGTGAGTGAGAATGAAATTTCAAATTCCAAAATTAAATCCCCCAAATGTAAGTCTGACCCTGTCACTACATGCTCAAACTTTTGATGGATCTCACTGTCCTCAGGAAGAAGGCTGAATTTTTTTCATCTGGAACAGAGGCCCTTATCGTCATCATCTGCCCCCTCCATGCCTATCTAGTCACCTCTCTTGAAAGCCTCCACAGCCCCCCTTTACTCTCTACATTTGCATTCTGCTTGCATCAACTTCCTTCAGTTCCGTGAATGACGTGATGCACTTCCTGTAGATACTGTTCTTCTCTACCTGGATCATTCTTTAGACTTCCACTTGACCACCTCCTGCTCACTCTTCAAGGGCAAGTGATAAAATCCCTACCCTGAGAAGCCTCCTCTAAGCCTTCTTCAAGTCTGAGTTGGGGGTCTTTGTGATGCTCTCTGACAACCACAGTCTTCCAAACAGGACCTTAATCATGCTGTGTTCTTTCTAATTCCCTCCCTCAACATTATAAGTTCTGTGAAGGGAGAGCCCACACAAGTCTTGCTCTCTACTGAGTCACAAGAACAAGCATAGTTTTTCTTGGAAATAAATAATGAGTGAGTGATGATTAAATTGTTGAGCTGCATTGCTGAGCTAAAAGAATCTCTGGTCATTGGAGCTAGATTTTTCCCAAGAAAGATGATTCTGGCATCAGCTTGAACATTTCCAAGCTTACTCGTTGAAATCATCCCCATTCAGAGATGAACTGGCCACACAAATATATATATATATATATCTGGCCCAAACTAGAGAGCTCTAAAGAGACAGAGACCAGAGCTCTGCATATGTGTTTCCAGGAAGAAATTAAAGGGAGGCAAGGAAATGGAAAATGGGGGGAAGAAGCATTTCAGCACTTCCTCAAATGAAGCCAGACTTGACATCAGAATGTCCAATAAAAGCACAGCTGCCTTTCTCTCCCCTCCCCCCTCAATTTATAATGAACACCCTGCATTAGGATTCCTTTTCCCCCTTTTGGAATTATCTATGGGGCACTGGGCTTAAATAAAGACTCTATCCTTTTGGAGAAAAACATTAAATGTTCCCCCCAGTTTTTTAAAAAAACCATTTGGTATACTGATTCTGTTTTTAAGTAAGCTCCAGCCTGTGAGTAATAGGTAACTTTTCTCTCCTGGTTATATCATACTAAAGCTTATTCAGATGTGATAACGTCTTTGCTGCTGTCTCTTGGCAACATGATTTATTCTGCAAATGCTCAGTGTTACCGTCTCACAAAGCTGTACCATCTGGGTTGAATTAATAGGCTACCCAGAGAAATAAATGAGAATGGTCTCCCATAATTAACATGTAGGTAAAGTATATTTAACAGATTATTATAATTAATATGTCAGTTACTGATTTCATGCTAAATAGAATTGTGAACACAAGATATTAAGATGAGTTACCCTCTCTGTGTGTGCCTTGAAAAAAAAAAAATGCAACGGGAAAAGAAACGAGGGCAACAGAGTCCAGTATCAATAGAATTGACCTTAACATTAAGAACATCAGATACCAAAACTCTAAGCAAACAGTGACAATGTCAGGCATTATAAGCTGGGAGCAGCAAATTACAGGTTTCATAAATTCAGAGTTTATACCAGAGGTGTCCAGAATATCCCAGATGTGACCTGCAAAAGCACAAGAATGTGCTTAATTTATACACAGCTGAAAGCAGCTATCTAAAGGAAGGGGGTTGGGGGAGGGAAGACAAAGAAAGAAACCAGATTTGCTCCTAATACCACTCTGCATTCCCCGCTGCTCAGGACTGCACATAAAATGCCGGTTTGAGTGAGAAAACCCACAAAGGAGTCCTAGAGGTGCTGGGAACTCAGGGGGCATAGGCATCTGAGCTGGATCCTCATGGGGACTGGATAGGGTTTTTGGCAACTGGCAGTAATGGTGAAAGACAGGTCCTGGGGAACAAGGCAGTGGAGGCTGGGGAGAAGAGAGAAGATGACTCACCGACATTTAACGTGTCTTTCACGACAAATTCCTCTATCAAGATTCTGAAGTTCCATTTCTTTCAAAGCTTTTGGGAAAAGGAGAGATTCATCTTAGCGAGAGATTCTCCTGGGGTTGCTGAACTGAACTGTTAACTCACCAGCCAGGAAAGCCACTCGCCTTCATTCCGTTTCATCCGGTTTTCCCATAATGGATGTGTGTGTGCTTCTTACCACAGTGATCCAACGTTCTTTAATGTGTGTTTGTGGATCTTATGGGGCTTCCTAGGTGGCGCTAATGGTAAGAACCCGCCTGCCAATGCAGGAGATGTAAAAGACATGAGTTTGATCCCTGGGTCCAGAAGATCCGCTGGAGGAGGGCATGACAACCCCCTCTAGTATTCTTGCCTGGAGAATCCCCATGGACAGAGGAGCCTGGTAACCTACAGTCCATAGGGTCACAGAGTCAGACATGACCTAGTGACTTAGCATGCATCCACGTGGATTTTATGAGTCTATAACTGAAGCAAGAATGTGAATTTGTTTTCATCACTCTGGGTTTTCCTAGTCATTGAAAGGAGGAATTTTTTTCTGGACAGACCCGTTGTCCGTCACTTCTCACCTACGACCTAGTGATCAGAAATTCTTTGAGAGCTTCCTCAGTTTCTCACTGATTTTGAGCATCTAGCCTTGAATTAACATTGTAATTCTGGTTTCAACTGGCACAGCAAGTTGTGCCTTCATTGGCTTCCAAGAAGAGGCCACATTTCTGGGGAAACTTCCCCAGGGGGTATGTCCTGTCTCCCATCTCTCCGCAGCAGAGAGCGGTGGAGAAAATCCCACCCACAGAGTGTCTGCCTTCAGGGTTCCCTAATTGATGAACAAATGGATTCAGGAGTCCTTCAAGCTGAGCCTTCCTTAGGGAGACTCTGAGGATGGAGTTCGGCACATTTCCAAGATAATCAGGGCATCAGAGAAATGGCAGATGGAATCAAAGGAGTATCTGTTTAGTTTTCAGCTAAAGTGTTAGTTGCCTAGTCATGTCTGACTCCTTGTGACCCCCATGGACTGCAGCCCGCCAGGCTCCTCTGTCCATGGGATTTTCCAAGCAAGAATACTATAGTGGGTAGCTTTCAAGAACAGAGCAAAAAGAAGCTTCTTTTTCTCAATAGAGCAAAGGAGGAAGCAAATATTGTCTTAGCTAGATGGAGGCTGGTCATCCAAAAGAGGAAACTTAGGGTTAGCTCAAGAAAAAAACAAGGATTTATTGCAATGATTCAGAGAAAGAAGGTTCAGGGAATCCAAAAACAGGATGTGTTCTTCATCTAAGAAGGGAATTCTAACATAAAAGGAGCTACCATCCCCAGCTCTCTGTCTCTTTCTGGGACTTCATTTTTCATCACTGCTTCTTTCCTTCTACCAGTTCATTCTCATCCTTCATACTCTCTTTCTCTGTCACTTCTGTTTCATTTGCACTTAGGCCAGAGCTTGGTTCCACCTTTTAAATTCTTCCCAATTAACCTGCCCTAGAAAAGCTTGACCTGAGTCCTGATGCTACATTTCCACAAGGAAAGAATCTGATTAGCTGAGCTTGAGTCATGTGTTCAATGCTGATCCAATCAACTGTGCCAGGAGTAAAGTGGTCCCCTCAGCAGGGGTGAAGGAAATAACTCAATGGGAGGGAGGAAGTTGGAGATAGAGATAAAGTGATTCACCTCACTGGGATTAGTTCTCTAGTCCAATACCCTGCTGACTTACCGTGACAGTTCAGTTCAGTCGTTCATTCGTGTCCGACTCTTTGCGACCCCATGAATCACAGCATGCCAGGCCTCCCTGTCCATCACCAACTCCAGGAGTTCACTCAAACTCACATCCATCGAGTTGGTGATGCCAAGACAGTACAGAATGTTATTTGCTTTTTTCAAAGAAAGTTTGTCTTCCCTGCACCTCGGGTTGATTAATTCTGGTACCAGAAACACCTTTCCAATGCACCTTTCATTCAAGGTGTTTCCAAGACAGAAGTCCTAAACTGCCGAGAAGAAGATGGCATTACTCTTTAATATTGTTAGAGTCATCATGAGTAGGGGACTGTATGCATTTTTCATGATCTACTGTATCTCGGACTCCTGTCACAGTGCTTGGCTCACAGTGGATAATCAAAAAATATTTATTAAAGGAATGAACCAATGAGCTCTTTATCAAAGGCTGTAAGCCATCAGCATCAGTGTCTTAAGCAGCTTCTTCTTAAGGATCCCCTTGCACTCAGCAGACAGTGGCTGTGGGATGTTTCAGAATTTGGCCATGGGCATCACTGAGAGTACCACCAGTCACTGCCTGGTTGGGCAGCAGCTCCCAAGCTCCAGCTGAGTCTGCAGGTGGGCAGCATGTGTTCAGAGGGGAGATGAGCACAGCTTGGGAAACTGGCTCCAAATCTGCCACGATACACATAAGCCCTGGCTGCTCAAGGGAAGACAGGACTCAGACGAACTCTTGAATATAAAAGAGGCTCCAATGGGAGTGTGACAACCTGAGCAACCAAGAAGGCACTTTGTCCCTGGGCCCACATGTTCCTAAGCACAGGAAAAAGAGCTAAACCTAGCAAGCTCTAGGATATTCCACTGGAATCCCTCTAATAAGGCCAGAAATGGTCTCCCCCGCATTTGCTTTAAAATACAGACGCATATTTGACCCTGCAGTTCTTCTTTTAGGGATTTGTTTTATAGAAATACCTGGTCCTGTGAGCAAAGATATCTAGACAAGGGCATTCACTGCAGTAGAGTTTAAAATAATAATTTAGAAAATGAAAGCAATGGAAATGTCCATCAGTCAGAGAATGATGAAACCAAACATATATGTCCATATCTATGGATTAAATGTGGCCCATCAAAAACACTATCGCAGATCTGTATGTACCACTGACATGGAAAGGTGCCAAGACATATGGTTCTATTTTCGTTTAAAAACAAACTCTGTACATGTGTTGAGGGAAGACTGTAAATCCATAGAAAAGGGTTGAGAAAACACATACCCAACTTTAAAACTGATCACCTCTGGGAAGTAAGATGGCAGAGGCAGGAGCCACTGAGGGGAATTTTCTTGTTGTACCTACTCACTGCTTTCTCTTTCTGTGTTGAGTTTTTAAAAAAACGTTTATTGGAGTATAACTGGTTTACAGTCTTTAGTTACTGCTGTACAGCAGAGTGGATCAGTTATACATATACACATATCACTCTTTTTTAGATTCTTTTCCCATATAGGTGATTACAGAGTATTGAGTAGAGTTTCCTGTGCTATACAGTTGGTCTTTATTCATTATTTTATATATAGTAGCGTGCGTATGTCAGTCCCAATCTCCCAATTTATCCCTCTCCCCTTTCCTCCTTGGTAACCATAAATTTCCTACATTTGTGACTTGTTTTTATAACCATGTTTTTCCTTTTGCAATTCTCCAAAATTTGTTAAAAATAAGGGAAATGGAAATATATGTATATATATATACACACACACACACATACACATATACATATAAACACAAATGTACCATCCACATATTCTACATAAAGAATCTGTCTCAGACACTAAGTAATTGACTACAAGTCACTTGTCTAATTTGGAAGTGGACCCAGTGGAATCCCAAGTCAACTCCATGAAGCAATGGGCTTAAATGCATCACACTGCATTTAAGCTAGATTTAAAGATTCAAACCATTATGGACTGGTATACATCTTGACTTATTAGAAGAGTAATTTATAAAAGTCAGTGAAGGGATTTAGAATATGGCTGCTTGTATCTTGTAGACTGGATTTTGCTCACTTGTAAGTTTTGTGACCTTGAGCAAGCTACATAACTCTTTGGCATCTATATTATCGGTTTGTAAAACTGGCATGATAGCATCTATCCCATAGGTTACTGTAATTTATTAATGTAAATACTATATGTTAATTACAGTGCCTGGGACAACCCCTCTAATATCTTAATGAGTAAATATGTATCACTGACAGGAAATTGTATAAAATGCTGAAGAGCAATCATCTGCCCAGGTTCATAAAGTGTGATCTGGAGTCCCCAGAAGCTAGTAACTGGGTTTCTGTGATTCCAAGAGCCACCCAAAATTACACAGAAGACTTTGTGGGAAAGAGTACAGGTGAATCTTCCTAAGGAGAAGGTATAATCTTATCACATCCTTATGCTCGGATGCTCAGTCATGCTTGACTCTTTGCGACCCCGTGGACTGTAGCCTGCCAGGTTCCTCTGTCCATGGAATTTTCCAGATAAGCATACTGGAGTGGGTTGCCATTTCCTTGAAGTTATTCCAGAAGGTTGGATCCCTGGTTGAAGTCTACTTCTTCCTAGAGGCGGGGGTTTGAAATAAGCTCCCACCAAGATGGTGCCGTCCCCAGCACCACTCTCCATTCCCAGCTTCTTAGGTATGCTGGGGGGTTCTGTGGGCACCCTCTTTCACTGGACCTGAGTCTGCCTTGGTGGCCAAACCCATCAATCTCAGTAAATTAGAATAAATCTAGTCTAACAACAGGTTGATAAATCCATAAATACATTTTGTCACTGAATTGACCAGCTGGGCTGAGTTACTCAGCTGCACCACTGAACTAATCAGGACTACTGCAATGTCAGAGTGATGGAAATACAGCTCACTCTTGAAGAAAAAGTATAGAATGTGCAAACATACAAAGTCCAGAAACACATCTCACTTCAAGCAGAATTGAATCCAGGGGCTCAAACCATGTCACCAGAAATGTTTTCCATCTCTTATTTCCACTTTCCTCTGGGTTGGCTTCCTTCTCAGGTAATAAGGCAGCAACACTGAAGCTCAGAGGCTCCAAGTTTGTAACCAGAATAACAAAGATAGCTCCTCTTGCCCACCAGTTTCAGCCTAGCTCCAAGATTTACTCTAACTGGCCCACTTTGGTCACTGGTCCACCTCTGAATGAATTGTCATGGCCGAGGAGATGGCCAGTTTTGACTGGTTAACCCTAGCCCTGCCTCTGGTTTGGCCACCTGATGTGAAGAGCTGACTCATTGGAAAAGACCCTGATGCTGGGAAAGATTGACAGTAAAAGGAGAAGGGGTCAGCAGAGGATGAGATGGTTGGATGGCATCACCGACTCAATGGAGATGAGTTTGAGCAAACTCAGGGAGATAGTGAAGGACAGGGAAGCCTGGTGTGCTGTAGTCCGTGGGCTCACAAAGATGTGGGCATGATTTAGTGACTGAAGGACAACACAGAACCCTATGAATTCAGAGTGGGTAAAGGATGATTTCCCAGAGAATATAGAGGTGTTTCTTTTGGTGTTACCAAAAGAAAGAGGAATGAACATTGGATTGGACAGCCATTTGCTATCTTGTGATCCGTCAACCCAAAGACAGCCTCTGTGTTGTTGTATCCAAAGCACAGAAGCCAAGTGTTTTCTGATTCGAAAACAGCCTAACCCAGCCCTGATTCTGAAGCACCACTCCATGAATTCAGGCAAAAGACTCCAGAAATGAGGGACGGCTGCCGTCTTCTCCCACAGACAAGCCACACAGACACGCTTCCGCGACTTACTGTCTTCGTAGCTCTCACTGCGGTTTTCAAGGCTCGTATTAGCCTGTCAGAAGGAGAGGATTAACAAGTATTTTGATTTCTGTTGAAAACACGTTGTTGCAGAAATACAGTTGGCATGGCAGGCATCTTGGTTGATTTAATCTCTGACACAGGAAGCTTATTTATAGCATCACAGCCTTCTGAATGTTTAAAAACTCAAGCATTATAAGCCTGCTGTGCTTTTCCTGCGAAGTAGGGAAAGGCACTAAATGAATAATGCCACCTGGGCCAACAGCAGAGGCATGCTTGAGAATCAAACACAGCTTTCATCTTCTCCTGGTACGTGTGAACTTCCTTCTGCCCAGGCTGGATCTGTCCGGCAGGACATTTCCTGGGCCACCAGTCCTCATCCTAGAAATGAAGCCCTGGAGAAAACAGGCTGGGCTGTGACCCCCTTTCCCACTGCTTTCCCGCTCTCTCCCACATCCTCTGCTGGTGGCTGGAGACCTCTCTGAATTAGATGAGATCTCTGTGCTAATTCTTCCCCAGAGATAACCCCTTCTTTCCACTCACAATCCCATTCCAGCAGGAAAGTGTCAAGAATATTTTTGAGAAGTGATGGTAGAACATCGTAGGCCAATATCCTCCTTTTTCAGGTTAAAGTGAATCTCAAATAATATCTTTTTTCCCCTAACAATGAAATCTCACTAAAAATAGATAATTGGTGACAGAGACGTGGGTTAATTTAGGCATTTAATTTTGCCCTCCTGTCATAGGAAAAATTGATTATCCTCCAGGAAAAAGTAAGTCATTCTGAATGTATTTTAAACAGCCAGGCAATGACATCCTTTTGGGCAGAGGATCCTCAGTGACTTCTGGAAGTATAAACATTTTACTATATTAATTTACAGGCAAGCACCAATGGTCTAAATGCTATCATCTGAAAACAGTATACTTCTTTTACAGGTCAAAGGATCAGAGACATTTTTTTTTTCTGGATTGCAGTGTCAGAGGTTACAGTTTGACGTTTAAACAGAAAAGAGACTGCATGCATTTCAGATCAAGCTAATACCACCTTTTTCTAGAATCTGGCTATAAAAATAGATATGCCACACCAGGACTTTTCTGTAAGACATGGAACACAAAACAGCTAGAAAATTACTCTCCGTTCCTAATCACAAGCTTGATTACAGGAAAGTTCTTTTCGGGGAAGAAAGTTCTCAAAAGTAGGCCAGGGACCTCCGAAGAGGCACATGACAACACTTGTGAAGTACCAACAGTGAATATTAGTACAGTAACCACACTTCTGAACCAAATATGAGGGCAAGTGCTCTGAGAAGCCTAAGTGTCCTTATGGGGGTAAATATTAACATGGGGACTAGCACAGAAAATGTAGAAGACACAGAATAATATTTTGGGCCTGGAGTTTAAAATTGGGATTGAATTGCAAATGCACCAATTCCTTGACCATGAGTAAGTCATTCTTCCTGACTAAGCCTCGGTTTTCCCATCTGTGTAATGGCAGAAATCACAGCACCTTCTTATTGATGTTGTCATGAGAAATGAATGAAATAAAATGAACGTTCTCATACTAAGTGAAGTAAGTCTGAATCACTCTGCTGTACACCTGAAACCAACATAACATTTTTAATATCAACTAAGCTCCAATATAAAATACAAATGAAAAATAAATGAGTGAGAAACTCTGAATGTTAAACCAGGTTTCTTGTGTCATGGAAACCCTTAAGGTCAAAAGCCATCAAATAGACATCAAACCACCCTTGTGGGACATCCTGTGCTCAGATGCTCAGTCGTGTTCAACTTCTTACGACCCCATGGACTGCAGCCTGCCAGGCTCCTCTGTCCATGGAATTTTCCAGACAAGAATACTGGAGTGAGTTGCCATTTCCTACTCCAGTGATCTTCACGATCCAGGGATGGAACTCGTGTCTCCTGCTTGGTAGACAGATTTGGCAGACAGAATTTTTACTACTGAGCAACCAGGGAAGTGAGTAAATGTTAGGAGGATATGAAGAGACATGGGGCCTAAAGGACACAGGAAAAAAGAAAAAAATCCATGTGCCTGAGTGTTCCCATAGCCACCACCCAGGAGCTTCTCCCAGTTTAGTTCTATTGCCACTGTCAAGTCCCCAAAGTCATCCTCACCTGGGACTTCTTCCTCTTATTGGATCCAACCTCATTATACCACATCCTCCCAAAGCCACTGTGCTCTGTGCAAATAAAGTCTATCTTCAGGAAACACCCCTATAGCTTTAACTTCTTCACGAAACATCTTCTTCACCTCTTTGCCTTCACCAAGTCCCTAAGCATCCCAAGAGGGGTTCTCTGCAGCAGATGCTGAAATGGAGCTTGGCATGCAGGGTGCTTGTTAAGGACAAGATCCCGCGAAAGGAAGGCAGAGAGAGCAGAATGGGACAGAGGGAGATGCTGGGTGTGCCCTTCCTGCCTTTGGGCAAAGCAGCTCTCTGTTCAGTTCAGTTATTCAGTCATGTCCAACTCTTTGTGACCCTATGGACTGCAGCACCCCAGGCTTCCCTGTCCATCACCAACTCCTGGAACTTGTTCAAACTCATGTCCATAGAGTCAGTGATGCCATCCAACCATCTCATCCTCTGTCATCCCCTTCTCCTCCTGCCTTCAATCTTTCCCAGCATCAGAGGGAGTCACCAATCTTATACAACCAGTGCTCACGAGAAGCTCCCACCTGCAAGAAGATACAGGGAAGATGGGGAGGGTCAGAATGCGAGGGGAGGAGAAGGAGCGCAGATGCTCAGGTTCCCCAGACCTCTGTGTGACCATGACCCCTGGGGGATGGCACAAGACTGACAGTGATCGTGAGTTCTCAGAGCACAAGCTTCGAAGTCAGACTGATCCAGTTTCAAATCCTGGCTCTGCCAGGCCCTCACGGTGTGACACTGTGGGTGACAAAGTGTTTCTTGGTGCTTCAGCTTTCCCATACCTACAGTGAGCACAAGGTAGGACCTTTTTTGTAGACTTGTTGGGAGAATTAAATAAAGTGCCTATGAAAACTGCAATGCCTGGAACAGAAAATACCCGAGAGTTTGTTGATTACTGCTAATGATTGTTATTGGAATGCCACCTTGTTTCATAGAGCTCAGGTCAATGGAAGGAGTGTCAGCCCCTGAAGCAAATCAGTTCTCAACTCCAGACACTAAATCCCCGCTCTTTCTGCTTCCCCTCTCCATTGTCCCTTCCCCTCCTCCTGGGTTCACTAATAGACTCTGGCTTTCGTGCTTTCATGCTGAGTTTACTCTCCTGGTTATTTTTAGACTTGGAACACTTTGTGATCCCTGAAAGAGGACACAGGGCTTTGGTCACTGAACCAAGCCTGGGCCAGGAGTCAAAGATTAGGATGCAAGACTTGGCTTTTGCTTACTGGCTGCCCATGCTTAGGTAGATACTTTTTGTCTCTGGTCCTCAGTTTCCTCTTCTATAAAAAGACAGTAATAACCATCCCTTGTGGGGAGCAGTGATGTACAGTCCCAATTGAACAAAAGCTTTGGAGTCGCACAGATCTTGTTTCAGTCTTGGCCAAACAACTCCCTGATGATCTTCCTTTTCCCGTGCCTCAGTTTACTCCCTGCCACTGGAGATAATAGTAATGGTCACTATTTCTCAGGTGGATGTGAAGATTGAGTTAGTCAACATTTCTACGGCACTTGTTACCTGCCACATGCTCTTGTGAGGAGAGCCTTACAAATTTAAAGGCATTTACAAATGACAAAGTGCTTCCAAGGTGGCTCAGTGTTAAGAATCCTCCTGCCAATGCAGGAGACACAGGTTCAATCCCTGGGTCAGGAAGATCCCCTGGAGGAGGAAATGGCAACCCACTCCACTATTCTTGCTGGGAAAATCCCATGGACAAAGGAATCTGGCAGGCTGCCATCCATAGGATTGAAGAGTCCAACTCAACTGGGTGACTGAGCATGCATGCACACACAAATGAGAAAACTGAGGCACAGGGAAGTTAAGTGACTGGCCTGAGATCACTCAACTAGGATACAACTTCCAGCCGTTAGGATTCAGTGCACAGTCACTTTTACTGCTTCCCACAATGCTTGCAAAGTGCTTAGCACAGTGCCCAGCATGTAATAAGCACTCAATAAACTTTGGCTGTTATTCTATATTGTAGGGTTTCTGTGAAGATAAACGAACCCTGTCCCTTCAAACACTTGGGAAACTTCTGTATAAACAGGAATCAGCAATGCAAAAGGTATTATTATACCAAGTAAATCTGAAGTTACTGTTACCAAACCCCATCTCTTATATCAGGCGTTGGGAGACTAAGTCCAGTTAACTGCCACCTGCTTTTGTAAATAAAGTTTTATTAAAACATACCCACATGTATTCATTTACATATTGTCTATCAGAGTTGAACAATTTTCGAAGAGACCACATGGCCTACAAAGCCTAAAATATATACTCTCTGGTCTTTTATTAAAAAAAAAAAAAAGTTTCCTGAATCCTGTCCTAAATCATGTATTTCCACTAGAGTTTTTCAACCCGCAGAAGATTTTTGTTCACTCAATAAAATAAGATATAATTCAATGGAAAAACCACTTACTTGAGAGTCAGAATAAAAGAACAAGTCCATCGGCTATCTCCCGAGTACCCATCCCATGCCTGGCAGTAGCGAAGTGTCTGACACGCATAACCTCACTTAATCTTAACAAACCTGTGCAAATAGGGTCCTTCTTGTATAACAGATGAAGAAACTGAGACTCAGAGAGGTAAATAACTTGCTTAAGGCCACACCGTTGGAATATGGGGGAGCCAGAACTCAAGTTCACATCCAAAGCTCTACTCCTAACCCTTTCTTCCTGCCTCCTCCAGGTTTCAGAGCCAGCTTTGTCCCTCCCTAGCTATGCAGGGAAACTTGAGTCTTGACTCTGGCTTAGGTAATGGATGTCTTTTTCTACTTCAAAACATCTCCCATTATCATTTGCCCTTCCCTTTTCTTCACGCTCCCTCTTTTTCCAAAGAAAAAAGGGAAGGCTTGCCCTCCTCCGACCCAACACACACACAAACACACAAACACACGCACACACACCCCTTGGTGCTGTGTGCCGGACAGGGATGGATTAAGGCAATAGAAAGATTGGAAATCAATATGTAAATGGATGGGGTTTTTTTTCTTTACGTTTGCACTTCAAAGTCATTTGGCCAATTGTCAAAATGTCAAGTGTGAGCTTTCTCTCTTTTTTCTCTCCACATCCTTCTCTGCTTCCTTGCCTTTCATGGTGTGTGCTGTTTTTGTTGGCCCCGCTACTGAGAAGGAGAAATCCGTCGGTTTCATTAGCTCTTTGAAAAACGAAGTGGGACCAAGTTGGCGAGGTGACGAGGTCACTAAGAGTCATTTATCATTTTCGATGAGGCATAATGAACTCCTCGAAACTGGACTCTAATTTAATTGTCTTCTACTTAATTGAGGAGAAGGAAGCCTGCTCCAAGGTACTGACTGAAGGTGTTTTTATTGAAACAGAGACAGTTCTCATTTGTAGCCAGTAGGTGACGGGGGAAAAAAAACTGTTCTGGTTAAACTGTCTCTCATTCTTTCTCTTTCTCTCATTCAATGCAATCTTTATTTTGTGTCTAGTGGAGTCTAGATATTCCTCTCCAAACTGATTCATTTCCTTCTAGTAAATTGCACCTCCATCCACTCAATTGCCCAGGCTGAAAAGAGAGGAGTTAGCTGTGGTTCCTCACACGCCAAACTTCATCAGGGAGACCATCAGCAAATCTGACCAGCTCCCACAAAGCTAATCATTTCTCACCATCCCTGGTGAGAACCTTGCTGATTCAACACCCACCTGAATACCTACAAAAACCTTCTCAATGTTGTCCTGTTTCTACTCTTTACCCTCCCAATTTCTTTGTCCGTCCAGCAACTCAAGTACAGAAAAGCCTAAGTTAGATGATACCACTTGAATCCGTTATTGATTGCAGCAGAACAAACGACTCCAGAATTTAGCAGCTTCAGATAAAAAAAGAAATACTTATTATCTCACACAGTTTCTAAAGATCAGGGATTGGAAACTGGCCTAGCTAAGCGGTTCTGATTCAGAGTCTCTCATCAGCCTGGGCTGCTGTCATCTGAAGGCTGGACTGGGGCTGGAGGATCCACGCCCAAGGTGGCTTAAGCCCATGGCTGTTGGCTGGAGGCTTCAGTTCCTAACCACATGGAACTCTCCTAGAGCTGCTTGACTGTTCTCATGGCAGAGTAGCTGGCTTCCTCCAGAGTGCGTGAACAGAGAAAAGGAGAGAAAGGCAGGAGCTTCAATGTCTTTAACAGCCTAGCCTCAAAAGTCACAGCTGTCATTTCCACACAGCCTGTCCATGACTCTTACTCACCGTGGGAGGATGTGAAGACCAGGGAGCAAGGATCACTGGGAACCACCTTGATGTTGGCTATTAGATGACTCCCTGGCTTAAAATCTTCCAAAGGGTTTCTACTGGAGTTAGAATAAAATCCCAATTTGCTATTTTGGATTAGCAAACCATGTGCCATTTGGCCTCCACTCGCCTCCCCCTCACTCACTTGGCTCCAGCTCCTGTGGCCTGCTTTCTCTTCCTCAAGCATGTTCCTGCCTCGGGACATTTTCATATACAGTCCCCTCTGCCTGGGATGTTTTTCTTCCAAGACTTTCACACAGCTGATTCCCTGTCATTCAAGTCTGAAGGGCAAATTGTTACCTCCTGAGAAGCTTACCCTGTACCTTATACAACTAGAGAAAAACTCATATGGTTTTTAAACTTTTATTTTATATTAGAGTATAGCCGATTAACAGTATTGTGATCGTTTCAGGGTCACAGAAGTGTGACTCAGCCATACATATACATGTATCCATTCTCCCCCAAACTCCTCTCCCACCAAGGCTGCTGCATACCATTGAGCAGAGTTCCTTGAGCTATACAGTAGGTCCTTGTTGCTTATCCATTTTAAATATGGCAGTGTGTACATGTTGATCTCAAACTTATCAACTATCCCCAAATAAGTTCATTCTCTAAGTCTGTGAGCCTGCTTCTGTTTTTTATAAATAAGTTCATTTGTATCATTTCTTTTTAGATTCACATATAAGGGGTAGCATGTAATATTTCTTTTTCTCTGTCTAACTTACTTCATTCAGTCTGACAATCTCCAGGCCCATCCATGTTACCTCAAATGACATTATACTATTCCATTGTATGTATATGTACCACATTTTCCTTATCCATTCCTCTGTCCATCGACATTTTGTTTGCTTCCATGACTTGGCTATTGTAAACAATGTTGCAATGAACATTGGGGTGCCATGTAACTTTCAGACCATGCAAAAACTCATATATTAATGTCAAATTGTTTAGAGAAATGCAGTGGATTACTACAAAATACATATAGTACTTTTGTAAACATTATCTTCCTTCCACCACCCACTTATTGAGGGCTCAATAAGAAAACCAACCAAACTAAATTTGGTCTAAAGCTTACCTGATCTGAGGAGTTACTTGGAATATACTCTTTCAGGTATAGCTCAGATGCTTGGGTAGCCTCCCTTTTCTCCCTTTTCTGTGCCTCACACCAGAACCTCAAACAAGTAGCCCCTAAAAGATGAACAGCTCCTAGAGCACAGTAGAGACAGCAGTCCAGTGGTTAAGACTTTGCCTTCCATTTCAAGGGGTGAGGGTTTGATCCATGGCCAGGGAGCTAAGATCGCACATGCCTCATGGCCAAAAAACCAAAATATAAAATAGAAGCAATATTGTAACAAATTCAATACAGACTTAAAAATGGTCCACATCAAAAAAAAACACTTTAAAAAACCATAAGTATTAGCTTTCTATCCCCAACTCTGACCTATCATTCGTTAAGGCAGATGGTTCAGGTTGGTTTGAAAAGAGAAGAAGGAAAGGGGCTTAGCAGGAGATGGTGACTCATGTGTAGTGGACATCAATTATTATGGCTTCCCAGAATAGCAACTCCCCTCCATTCTTGGCTCTGCTCCATGTCCATGTCCCTGTTCTAACCATATTATAGAACCTACCTTCCTGGCCAGAATTATTGTGAGAAGCACTTATCCTAAACCAAGTCAGCTCCAAGACAGGATTCAACCTCTTGGCTACAACCATTAGATCAGAGATGGGCACCTGACACAAACCAGGCCAATCAGATTCTTCCCTGGAATTTTTGAGCCTGAACCTGGGAGACTGCGTTTCAGTGCCTCTCCTCTGTCATCCCCTACCCTAAAGGGGAAGTAGTCCTATGGAAGTTGAAGGTGACAATCTTCCCTTCTAGACTAGCCACAAGACTGAGAGACCATCTGAGAAGCATTTTGGTTCCACGTTCCAGCTTTGCCAACTGTCCAGCCAGCTTTACCTTCCTTGTTGGTGAGCCAAGAAACTTCCCCCTTCTGCCTAAGTAAATTTGAGGTGGGTTTCTGTCATGTACCACTCAAAGAATCCTAAAGCAGAATGAAGAAGAAAATGAACTTGTCATGCCTGAAGAACACTTGAAGAGACACACTTCACTGGAATGAGATTTATTTTAAGGAATTGTGAGATCAGAGCTAAATGAGGAGGGTGTGAATGCCACCCAACAGGGAGTCACTGAAGCTTTTGATCACAGACCAACATGGTAAAAGCAGTCCCTTAGGATGAGTAACATGGGGAGGGTCATAAATGATGAATAACTGCAGGGAGAGGTTAGAGGCAGCGAGACCATCTTGGAGGCTGTTGGAAGTGGAGTAGGGTAGGTTCCATCACATCAGTCTTCAGCAAGCTGTAGAGAGCCATGGGGCTTTGTCTTGTTGGCACTCAATCCCTGAAAGCTGCCTCCACCTTTGGAATTTCACTTGACACTGGTTTTATCAGGGAAAAACTCTATCGACAGTCACATCTGTAATGAGATGTGTAATTAACTCAGAGTTCTGCCCCCCCAGGGAGTGGCCATGGGGAGGGCAAAGAATATAAGAGCTCAATATCATAGTCAAAGCTTTTACGAATGTGTCTTCCTCCAGTGGGTGCCACGCTGACAGTGTGGCTAAATGAGTCTTAATTTGACAATCCCAACAACCTATTGTTAACGACATGCCATTGTTGTAATTTGAACTTGGTAAATGCAATTTTTTGGCTGTTTGCTCTCTCTTGGTTTTCTCTCCTGGGTTCCTGGACCCCTA
>NW_011484839.1:558463-564636 GCF_000754665.1 Bison bison bison | reverse complement strand
TGGCAGGGGTGTGTGTGGGGGGTGTATTTCCTTTTCAACACCACAAATACCATCTCTGCTATTGGGACACAACAGTTAAATAATGTGAAATTGCACTGATGCCAGTGAAATAAAAGTGAGTTTTACAAAACCGAGTTCCTTCCCTGAACATAATAACAGTAAATTTCTAGGGTCCTATCGTGTAATATCCATTAGATTTATTATGTTGCAATTCCCAGTCCCACTAGTTCTGCCTGAGGGTGAGTATATTACATTTCATCACAGTTTCATTTTCTCCTACAGATGAGAAATGGGAATGCGATTGCAGTTATGTAGCATGCATGTGTTAAATCTGATCTCTAATAAAATCAAACACATCACAATTCAAAGCACTTTAGCACAGTGTCGGCAAAATGAAACACCATCTGTCATCATGTAGAGATTGCCTTATTATAACACAAAATCAAACTGCTCAGTGTGAACATTGCTACTTAATAAATGGGTAAATGAAAACTGATAATTATGATCTTATTTATTTTAAATGATTACTTAAAGCCACCAAAAGCACAACAAAATTTGTCAATTAGACACTCTGGACCCATAACTGCATATAGAGAAAACACCCCTCAGTAAAAAGGGTAAACAGACTTGGAGAGAAACAAAAGGGAGAGATTGAAGGGAACTTTTCCTCCTCAAGGAAAGAAGCTCAAGACTTGAGAAATCCTGGTCAGTCCTAATCAGGTAACTGCAGTTTCTGCATCAGAATCATTCAAGTTTTCACTGGCGAAGAAAATCAACAGTTTCCAGTGTGCTAGAAGAGACAGAGGTCCCAAGGGAGAGCTGGTGATGCTGCCTTTGCTCCCACAAGACACATGTTAGGGCATGATGGTTCCCACTCTTGGGGGGAAAGGTTTTTAACTTGATTTTAATCTTTCATTTGAATAGAACTCTATTAGTCTACCGACCCCTAGAAGCTTGGGAGAGGAAATGGCAACCCACTCTAGTATTCTTGCCTGGAGAATTCTACATACAGAGGAGCCTGGTGGGCTACAGTCCATGGGGTCACAAAGAGTCAGACATGACTGAAGCGACTGAACACACGATTAGTCTAGAGTTAGCCACTTCTAAGAACAGACGACTTTTTTAAAGATTTTTTTTATACGAACCATTTTTTAAAATCTTTATGGAATTTGTTACAATATTGTTCCTGCTCTGTGTTTTAATTTTTTGGCCATGAGGCTTGTGGGATCTTAGTTCCCTGACCAGGAATCGAACCTGCACCCCCTGCATTGGAAGGAGAAGTCTTAACCACTGGACTGCCAGGGAAGTCCCTGAAAACAGATATTAAAGTCAGCAGAAAATACACAGTGAGGGAGAGAGAAGGAAAAACGTTGAGGAGAATTAAGGGCATTAATGGTTGTGAATCTACCATAACATGGACCAGGGTTTTGCTCTTCCCTGGAAAAAAGAAAAGGAAACATCTAAATGACTCGCTGTGATCAAAGATACAAGGTGATGTCTCTTCCTAATGCTTTTACCTATAATCCTGATTATCCTGTCTGGTGAAATTGCAACCATTCCTGGGATCCTGCAAGATGTGACAAGTCTTTGAGCCCAGGAAGAGAAATGCTCCTGTCCCTGCATTAAGCAGTTTGATGCAGGCATGCTATACAGGGATTAACAACTCTAGACTGTCCTTTGGATGTGTCATCCAGTTTTTCAGAGTCTTGCAAATACTACAAATTCTCTTAGTCCCCCCAAAATTGATGGAGAATTAACACACCTCTCCTAGGTTTCCCAAATTTCCCCTGAGACCTAAAAATGATATCTTAAGTGACAGGAAAATAACTTGAAACTGAAAAAAATACAGTCTACTTCCATCTTATTATGCCCCTCCTCCAAATCTTTTAACACTGGTTTCATGGAGGAATTATCTTAAGTGCCATTACCAATGACTTAATTTCCTAATTTCAAGAAAACTTTATTACAGGGTGGTTTCATCTCCAATATTCAATCCAATTAGGTAAATATTTTGGAGCTCTTGCAATATTTAAATCAATGAGGTGTTTTAAATAAACAAGCAGTTTGCATTTGCGTGTAATTTGCAACCCAGTTGGAGAGAGAAAACTTGCAAGAATTAAAATTTATGGTAAAAGAAGGTAAAGTGGCATCCAAAGAAAAGCTATCTTTGCAGTAGGAGAGAGAATTTCCAGTTGAGGCAATTGGGAAAGGCTCGTAAAGGAGGTGGCATATGGGATATACTGTTTTTTATTGAAGTAGAGTTGATTCATAATGTTTCAGGTATACGGCAAAGTGATTCAGATGTTCATATATTGAAATATGGGCTTCCCAGGAGCACTGATGGTAAAGAATCAGCCTGCAATGCAGGAGACCTGGGTTCAATCTCTGGAAAAGGATATGGCTACCCACTCCAGTATTCTTGCCTGGAGAATTCCATGGTCTAAGGAACCTGGCAAGCCACAGTACATGAGATTGCAGACAGTCAGACACGACTGAACAACTAACACACCCACACAAACACACATATTCATATATATATATATATATATTCTTTTCAGATTCTTTTCCATTATAGGTTATTATAAGTTATTGAATATAGTTCCCTGTGCTATACAGTGGGACCTTGTTGCCCATCTATTTTACATTTAGTATATATATTAATCCCAAATCCCTGATATAACTCCCCTTTGGTAGCCATAAATTTGTTTTCTATGTCTGTAATTCTATTTCTGTTTCATAAATAAGTTCATTTCTATCATTTTTTAAGGTTCCACATATAAATGATACATATGATAGTCATCTTTCTCTATCTGGCTTACTTCACTTAGTATGATAATCTCTAGATCCATCCATGTTGCTGCGATTGGTATTATTTCATTCTTTTTAGTGTTAGTCGCTCAGTCGTGCCCAGCTCTATCACGTATCAACCAGAAGTGGGCATGTTTTTTGTCCTATGTGGGAGAACCTCTGCAAAGAGTGAACTGAGCACACAGAAAGAAGCAGAGAAGAAATTCTGTGGCTGTTTGACACCAAAAACAAAGGCAACAAAAGTAAAAAACAAGTGGAGCTATTCCAAACTAAAATGTTTCTGAACATCAAGAAAGCCATCAACAAACTAAGAAGACAACCTACTAAATGGGGAAATATTTGTAAATCATATCTCTGATAAGGGACTAGTAACTGAAAATACATCAAGAACTCATGCAACTCAATAACAAAATAACAATTTGATTAAAAAATGGACAGGGGATCTGAATAGACATTTTTCTAAAGAGGACATAGAGATGGTTAACAGGTATATGAAAAGATGCTCAACATCACTAACCATCAGGGAAATGCAAATCAAAACCTCAACAAGATATCACCTCATGCTAGTCAGAGTGTCTGGCTATCATCAAAAAGGCAGGAAGTAAGTGTTGGCAAGGATGTGGAGAAAAAAGAATCCTAGTACACTGTTGATGGGAATGTAAATTGGTGCAGGCACTGTATAAAACAAAATAGAGCTTCCTCAAAAAATTAAAAATAGAGCTACCATATGATCCAGCAATTCCACTTCTGGGTATTTATCCAAAGAAACTAAAAACACTAACTCAAAAAGATATATGTTCTCCCATGTTCATTTCAGCATTATTTACAAGAGCCAAGATATGAAAATTACCTAGGTATCCATAGATGGATGAATGGATGAAGGAAATATGAGTATTTGAATGAATATTATTCAGCCATAAAAAAGAATGAATTTCTCACAACATTGTAAATCAACTATACTCCTATTTAAAAAGTGAAATGCTTCCATTTTTACCTTGAGGGCATTATAGTGAAGTCACTCAGTCGTGTCCAACTCTTTGCAACCCCATAGACTGTAGCCTACCAGGCTCCTCTGTCCACAGGATTTTCCAAGCAACAGTACTGGAGTGGATTGCCATTTCCTTCTCCAGGGGATCTTCCCAACCCAGGGCTCAAACCCGGGTCTCCCGCATTGTAGACAGATGCTTTACCATCTGAGCCACCAGGGAAGAGGGCGTTATGGTAAGTGAATAAGTCAGACAGAGAAAGACAAATGCTGTATGGTCTTACTTGTACATGGAATCTGAAACAAAACAAGAAAACCAGGCTCGTAGATACAGAGAACAAATTGGGGACTGCCAGAGGTGGGGAGGGGGTGGGTAGCAAAATGGGTGAAGGAAATCAAAAGGTACAAACTTCCAGTTACAAAATGAAGATGTCATGTGAATGTTATGTATAACATGATGACAATAGCTAATAATACCATATCACATATTTGAAAGTTGTTAGGAGAGTATATCTTAAAAGTTCTCAACACAAGACAAAAAAAAATGTTCTGTAACTATTATGGTGATGGATGTTAACTCAAAATATACAGTCATCCCTGTATATCACAGGGGATTGGTTCCAGAACTCCCTTCACATACCAAAATCCATGGATGCTTAAGTCCCTTATATAAAATGGCATAGTATTTGCATATAATCTACACATATCCTCCCATATAGTTTAAATCATCTCCAGATTACTTATAATACCTAATACAATGTAAATGCTATGTAAATAGTTGTAAATACCATGTAAATGCTATGTAAATAGTTGCTGGCACGCGGCAAATTCAAATTTGGTGTTTTGGAGCTTTCTGGAACTTTTTTCCTGAATATTTTAATTGCTATGTGTTGAATCTGAGGTTGTAGAACCCATGGATACAGAGGGTTGACTATATACAAACAGCAAACCATTATGCTGTACTTCTGAAATTAATATCATGTTGTATGACAATTCTGTGTGCCTGTGTGTTAAGTACCTTAGTTGTATCCAACGCTTTGCAACCCTATGGCTGCAGCCTGCCAGGCTCCTCTGTCTATGGGATTCTCCAGGGTTGCCACGCCCTCCTCCCAGGGATCTTTCGGACCCAGGGATGGAGCCTGTATCTCCTGAGGCTCCTGCACTGCAGGCAGATTCTTTACTGCTGAGCCACCAGAAGCCCATGTCAATTCTACCTTAATTTAAAAAGAAAAAGAAATATTGTGGCCATATTTAAACTCCTGGTTCCAATCCTTCCTTAAGCCCAAACACAACTTGTCTTTAGGTTCTAAGAGATAACTATCTTTTGTAAGAAATTCCCTTCAGGCTTAAGCCAAATCAAGTTGGGTTCTATCTACTTTAGTAAAAAACAGTCTTAATACGACAATGTTAGTAAAAATTCACAGTTTTATGATTTCTACAAAGCCAAGCCTAAATTCTGCATGTTCTTAGACATTATCTCTCCTCCAGGGATTATTTCTACGGTTATTCCACAGACACGGTGCTCAATTCCCCAGACATAAATCTAAACAAGGCCTTTATTTTTGCCTTTTAGATGTTTCTACAAGATGCCAAAATCATTGATTCACGTGATCAATTCAGCAAACAACCTGTTAACTAACTTTAAGAGAAAGAATTCAGCCAGAGTTGGTTCATTGAACTGGCCTTGTAGATAAGCTTCAAAACCACATTGTTGAAATAGAGATTTTGCCTGAGTTATGACACATCTCAACCTTGGAATCAAATTTGATATCACTGCTCTTACTTTCTGTTCCACACTGATGTTGACACACTTCTTGCTTTTTGTCACAATGACTATCCGGGGGGGGGTGGGGGGTAGGGGGGAAGGAAAAAGAAAAAACAGCTTCATGAAGAAGCATCATAGAAATGTAGCTGATGTAGTATATTCCCTGTCCCAAACTGGTAGTTCACATAGTGTCCAACAGATGTTGACTATCAATGGTTTCCTTCCAAAATTGTTTAAAATCCGATGGAGCCACTACAAGTTAGGTGCAATGCTCCAAGACACCTTGACAGACAGTTTGGGAACTGCAGCCTTAAGATAAAAGCCATGGCCTGACCCCAGGGGTAGCACCCTCAGCAGCAGAAGGGAAAAATGGAAGAGAACGAGGCAGTCGGCCGGATTTGAGGAAATCCCTTGCCATCTGAGCAGAAGATGCCTGCCCCTTGAAACCCTTGCTCACCAGAGTGAAAAATGGATGGCAAAGCCATCCCTAATTCTAAGGAATCAGTATAATCTCCTTTGCGTGTGTGCTCAGTCACTAAGCCTTGTCTGACTGTTTTGGGACCCCGTAGACTATAGCCCTCCAGGTTCCTCTGTCCTGGATTGGGTTGCCAGTAA